>NC_079155.1:28508700-28773700 GCF_947563725.1 Argiope bruennichi
GTTTGTAATTGAATTGTTTTATTGCATTTACTACTCTAGTTCTTCATCATCTTAATTAGTACCTACTCAATCTGGGTATACTGTGTGAAATTAAATGCAAAATAAATTACTAAACTAGAAAAAGAATGTTTAGCAAAAAACATCACGAAATCAGATGTGACTGCTTAGAAGTCCCAAAAAATGAAATTTGTCATTTATCTTACTGCATTGAATTTTGAAATTATCGTTGCATTTCAATCATGCCAAGGCTCATAAAGTAGATAAAATATTGTTACAAATCTGTGATGTTGCTTCGCAGCACGGTTAGTTCAATCACTGGAAAGACCGTTTTACGATGAGATCTGTTGGGTGCTGATCGGATGCCGAATCAGTGATCTCAGGGTTTTGCGACAAACTTGGCGACCATTTGGCCACTTTGCGACTTTGACGACAAAATAGGTAATATTAGACTCTTTCAGAATTTTGGTGACAGAGTCAATATACCTGATATGAACCATCTTATGCCTGATCGTTCCAGAACCTTCTCTGTCCGGCTCCGGGAACTATATAACGCCGGCAGTATAAGCTGTTTAGAGTCGCATAGCGAGTCAACGGTGGAATAGTTGGATTGGTCCAGAGAAGCGCAGGTGTTGAGTGGAGCTCAAGCCATTTCTGAGTTAAGCTGTGTGCCTAATCCTGGTTTTTATTATAGAAGCAGCATTGAGTCATGCGTAGAGTAGCCAGTCGTGTAGTAGTAAGATCGCAGTTGGGTATAGCTATAGCGAAGAGACAGTGGAGAATTGCAGGCGTTTGGAGATACCGTGGAGAATAGCTACGGCGATTCCCTCCTCTTGCTGAATTCTGTCTGGCCACTCTGTGCTCCGTGGTTGATATTACTACCAATTACTACATGTGGATTACTGTTTGTTGTAGTGTCCTGCTCTGTGTTGCTTGTGTACGTCTCGGTTGTGCATTTGTTGTCTGCGTATTCTTCTCCTCGTGTTAATAAAAGTCGTCTTTTGTTACTGAGGCCTGTCGATTGTGTTTCCTCATCGACGGACAAATGGAAATAACCCCGAATTCATAATAATATTTTGTCAATTAAATGTAACTTGTGTGTAAGATGTTAAATTAGAAGATAGGGTTTCGCTTAATGTTTTGTTATGATTTAATTTTATAAAAACTTACTTTTATTATTACTTAATTATTTTAATATTACATTTTAATATATTTAAATACCATGAAACAATCTAAATTTGCATTGTGATATATTTTTTTTTTACAGAATTCAAACCATTTATAAACAAAGGAACACGGAAACATCATTTAGAATTATCGTATTTAAAGGATAATAATATATTTCTTTTGCAAAAATATATGTTATCCCTTACTTTTCCATAGCAAATTAAAACAAAATTTTAAAATTAATTTTGTGTTGAATCGTTTGTATAGTTTTAAATTATAAGTAATATTCAGAAATTTAAATAACATGCTTAACTAATTTATTTTTCTTGATTGTTCATATGTTACCATTTTGAATAATATGTCTTTTAAAGTCGTAGGAATTTCTCACAGTTATCATGATGAATATAAAAAATTTCTGCTTAAAAATCGAAGGCTTAATTAATATGTTTAAAAATCACCGTATCCTCTATTAACAATAATTTGTGTGTACATATGTATTAACGTTCAATAGGTCAGACCGTTTGACCTATAACTGCCAAATTTTGCTCATATATATATATATATATATATATATTGGAAAGTGGGAAAGTGCATCACGAAAAATGTTTTTTTTAATTTTAATTAATTAAAAGTTAATTTAAATATTTAAATTTTTGAGTTTATCCTCGATTATTTCCATAAATACTGTTACAGAATAATGAAATCTGCAATGTTTCAAAATATAAAAAAATTCATTTCAATTATGGCAATTTTATTTTAGTTCAAATATTTCCTAAATTTAGACAATTTATTAAATATATTTTTTTCTCTAATTTCCCGCTTTATTGTCTAATCACATTATTCATAAATAATAATAATAATAAATCACATTATTGTCTTGAAATTGAAATTGTTATCATTGTTCCATTAAATATTTTACCGCGTGATTTCTTCCATTGTTGAAAGCTGAAAAAGAAGGGTTATATTTAATAGTTTACGAATAGTTTCTGAATAGTTTACGAAACAATTAAAAAAGTGACGTCACAATACAGAGTAATTTAGAAGATAGATGCGTCACTATTTTACGTTTTTAATAGCGCTATAATTTCATGGGACGGCTCGCCATTAGAAAGATTCAAGTCTACAATGAGCGGAAAATATATAAGACAGTTAAAGTAACTTTAATGTCTGGCAATTTCATGGTATCATGGATATGAAGTTCTATCTAAACAATTTAACGGAAATTAAATATAACCAAAATCCTCTACAAAATAACTGGTCACCTGAGGCGAGCACTATTCAATAAACTTTTTATAACAAATAAGGCCTATTACATTATATCATTTTTGGAAATGAATAAAAGCGTTTAAAAGCAACTTAAAAGACGATATAAAGCATTTTTCAGCAACATTGAAGTCATATTTATATCGTCAACTTTCAATATATAAGCACTATTACAATTAAATTTCCAACTAAAACATAGGGTTTTTATGTTTTAATTTTGAATGAGATGGTATATAAATTAAAAGAAATTCCTCTCGGTAAGCTGGAAGGCAAAGATAGATTCCTTAAATCTAAGTTACTATTTGGCAACATAAATTGTGAATGTTAAGAACAGTCAAAATTTGGGCTTGAAAATCATTTTTCAACCTTATATGACTTATATTGTAGTTATAAAAAAACTTTAAATACAAATGTTGTTCGCCTTAATGAGACGCTAACTTGGCTAATAGGATTTACTTTTCTATTTTCAATATTAAGAAAGTTGTAGCGAAATCCAAATTTCCACCCTTTACCACCCCCACCCCCCTTTGAGTTAGAAGGTTCTCGTCCGAGATTTTAACCTTTATCACAACATATTCTAAGCCAATCACAACCCAAACTAAATTACTCTAGTTATCCTATTCATAAGATAATATGGGCAGAGCGTTATACGCATATCCATATCTATATCTATATAAGTATCTATATCTATATTTAAATATCTATCGATCTAACTCTCTCTCTCTATATATATAAACTTTTGGTTTTGGGTTCTAGGGATCATGATCGGCAAAGAAATGGATATATCTTTCCTGAAGACTTGTCGTGAGAATCATTGCTGTATGTAGTTTTCCTATAGGAATCTGCCTGAAATATATTCCTATTAGGAAGAACGTTGAAATATCTAAATACTCATTAAGCCTTTTTGATTCAATGTAATAGTGTTTTATGAAATTAAATCATTCTGTATTCATACTTCAGAAAATTTTCCCCACTTGTACGATAGCGTCTTCTAAAGATGGAAATTCAAGATTATTAAGCAATCGTAAATGAATGGCGATTAAAGCAGAAATAAACATTTTAACTATGAGTGTAAAAAAATTATTGCTGCTTTTCTTGACTGTACAATAATTTATTTGATAGTGAAGATTGTTGCCTGGGTGAAATGACTTGAAGACACATGCTGTCTTTTATGTGGTTTATGGGTAACATCAACAACAAAAGGCACATGATTACACCATAGGGTAGTAGGCCTAGAGAACTACACATACAATTTCTCGGGAGAGAGAGAGAGCCGAGATCACACTCCCCCTAGTAAATAAGTCAAGTTTGCTCCTACTGGAAAAAAAATCTATATGCTAACATCAACAGTGAGACCATATGGTATTCACATGATTGGCAGCTAGACCATGTGATTAACTGAATTCTTAAAAATGAGGTTTGTTTATGAATTTCACCTATATTCTGGTGAACATACACATATTAACGTAAAAATCGTTTTAGTAAATAATAAACGATAATAATAAATAATAACGCTCTAATAAAAGAATATATTGGGAAAAATAATGCACAAGACAGTGGATATAGCTGGATAATATTTTAGATAAACTACTGCATCCAAGAAGAAATGAAATATATAAATCCGAGAACATCTAGTATAGGTGAATGGCGGATATGAACGCTATAACTGAACTCCTCAATGGGAGGGCTCTATAAGAAGGAATAAATTAATATTTTGAAAGTTTCTACAATAACGTTGAAGAGGAAATAATTTAGTTTAAAGTGGGTTTCGGTTTGATGATATAATAATTCGCCATTTAATAAAAGTAGTATAAGGATTGTTTAAATTTTTGTGAAAACTCTTGCTATAGTAAAGCTTTTATTCTGATCGCAAGCATTTTAACCGATATATATCAGAAACAGTTTATGATAAAATCTAGCCAGATAGTTCATTGTAGAATATTATTTAAATCTCATCAAAAATCTATCATATTAGTATTATTTGGATATCATCAATAAATATCAGTATCAGTAAGAATCATGTATCTATCAATAAATATCAGCCAGCTATTGGTATGAGGGAAAGTTCTGCTATTTTTTAAAGCATGCAATTTTATACTTTGTCGTCCTTAGTGAGAGTTTTGATCATACTAAAATCTGTTTAAAAAGTCAGATTAATATATGATTCATGATTTATACATATGCTTTCGTATTTTAGTCAAATTTTTTTAACTTGCAAAACTGTTAACATGAGTGAAGAAAAAGTGCACTTAAGACATTGTATGTTGCTTGAGTTCCAAAAAGGGAATAACGCAGTAGAGGCAAAAAAAAAAAAAAAAAAAAAAAAAAAAAAAACCACAAAAAAAACAACATTGTGTGACGTGTTTGGAGAGGACGTAGTAACAGCTCGAACAAGCCAAAGATGGTTTGTGCAATTTTGTTCGGGGGATTTTTCTTGAAAAATGAACCCAGATCAGGAAGGTCATCAGATGTAATTGAAAAAGTGCTATGCAGTGTGGTCAGGGCAAATCCCACGCTAATTTCCACAGAAGTGGGCTTCAAGCTTGGAATTCACCAGGATGCTTCTTTGGTAATAAAAAAGGTTAAAACATTAAAAGGTTTCGTTTCATGTCCAAACCCTCTATTTGGGTGCCACACAAAATAAGCGAAAAATATTTAATGGACAGAATTTCGATATGTTCTTCAAATCTTGCTCGTCACAAAAGGGAACGGTTTTTGGACCACTTTGTAACTGGAGAAGAAAAGTGGATAGTGTATAAACACATGGTAAGAAAATGAGCATATAACAAAGGGAAATTCCACCGTCCATATCCAAAACTGGCTGCATCAGAAGAAGGTTATTTTGTGTTTTTGATGGCATCGCAAAGGTATAGTGCATTATGAGTTGCTGAAAGAAAATGAAATGGTCCATGCTGATCGTTACTGTTTACAACTTGATGTCTTGTATAAAGAAATTCAACACAAACGTCCATCTTTGGTAAACAGAAAGGGTGTAATTTTTCATCAAGACAACTCCAGACCACAGGGACAAGAAAATCCGCACAAAAAATTGCAGGTTTTGGTTGGGAAACTTTACTTCAGTCAGTATATTCTCCTGATATTGCACCATTTTGACTATCATCTGTTTAGATCGCTGCAAAACTTTCTTGATTGAAATGAAAATATACATTATGAGTTCCAAATGGCAGTGGAAGAATACTTTGCCTCCAAAACAGAGGACATATTTTTCAGGAGGTTAGATAAGCTGCCAGAATGCTGACAGACATTGTAACTAACAAAGAACATTATATTTTGGATAACATTTTAAATAAAAAGGTGAAATATTGTTTTTCTTTAGAAAAAAAATGAAATTTTTTTCTTTAAACCCAATATTAAACTGAGCTTGAAAAAAAAGATCTGTATTTGTTTCAAATTTCATCCATTTCAATTCTTCAGTTCAAACGTGTAAAATAATTTGATGAAATAGTTATATAAAGCCAGTATCTATCTGTTTTTGCATAAAAAAATGGATGAGATTTGGTTTCCACTTATTCCATTATAAATACTGTCTTATAATAAAATAATAACTTTTCTATATGCATAGAATTTCATCGTAGTAAACTAACTCGTGTACAATGTCTGCAATTACTACTCAATTCTCTTTCGAAATGCATTTCTGATAAACTTACTATATTTATATCTTAGCTAGAATAATGCTGTATCAACTGCTTTTTCAAGTAAAAATATTCTATGCATTCTTAAATATAATTACAAAACACACAATAAAACAAATATTGCTTTTTAATACTTCTGGGCATTTTCCTTTATTCAACCTTTGTAAATTATCTAACGAATTTGGGGATTAAAATATCTTTCGCAATTAAAAAGTTTAGTGTTTTTAAGCAACACATTCAAATAGCCATTTGAGGATTTAAGAAACTGTAAAGAAAAGCATAGGAACTATTAAATAAAGTTATAACGAAAAATATACTAACGATTTTATTGTATAAGTTGCTGCAATGTGCCTAATTACGAAGGTGGGATGAAACGTTTCTGGCCTAACAAGGAAAATAAAATAAATCTGTTTAGTTATTGCTTTATTTTTCAACGTAGTTCCCTTCCAAAAATATACACTTACACTTACTCCAGTGGTGCTACAATGCTTGAATTCCCTCTTTGTAAGAGCTTTCGTCTAAGGCCTCAAAATAGTCATTCATCGCTAGGATGACATCGGTGTCAGAACGGAATTTCCTTCCAGCTAGAAAGTTTTTCAAATTGGGGGAGAGGCTGTATTCCTACAGGGCCATATCTGGAGAATAGGGGGCATGAGAAAGAATTTCAAACTTCAGTTCATAAAGTTTCGCCATTACAATATCAGCCTTGTGGACGGGAGCATTGTCCTGGTCTTTCTTCTTTGATATTGGAATGCAATTTATTCAAAGATTAGTATAATACTTATAACTGATGTTCCTGCCTTTTTCTAGATAATCCAACAATAAAATTCCCTTAGCATCCAAAAAACTGTTGCCAGGACCTTCTCAGTAGATGGCACACTTTTTACTTTTCTTGGTGCTGATTCGTCCTTCGCTGTACATTGTTTTGATTGCCCTCATTTCTCTGGAGTATAGTGCTGAATTAATGTTTCATCCACAGTGAAAAAACGCTGCAAAAATCAGTTGGGTTTGAATTGTACAACTCTAAACATTGTACCGATAACGCTATGTGCTGCAGTTTTTGATCCAAGGTAGCAAACGTGGTACCCATCTTGCTGACAACTTTTTCATACCCCAAAATATCGTTTAAAATATGATATGCTCGTTCTTTGGATATACCAACAGACTCAGAAACCTCTATCCATTTCAGTCGACGATCATTCAGAATATTTTTATGAACTTTTCTGACGCTTTCATCTGTAATGACTGATTTTGCTTCCCAGTACGCTCTGCATCGAAAGTACTTTTGCGATTACGTTTAAAGTCTGCAACCCATGTTTCAATAGTTGTAAATGAAGGAAAAGATTCCTTCGGTGTTGTATCTAGCCCAATTTTAATATTTGTTGAAGATAAGCCTTTTATAAAAAAAAAAAAATATTTTATCACAGCTCGTACCTCAATTTTCTTCATTCTCAGCTAAAAACAAAATAAGAAAATTTTGAAACCTCACAGTATAAAAACAACCAAACACAAATCTTTTAAAATAAGCAAGAAATATTAAAAAAAGATAGCCTTTTGAAGTGCTTTAGGCAAACTAATTCCGGGAACGCCAAACTATGTCAGGTCGGGAACCTTTCATCCCATCCTCGTATTATTCCAAAGTGATTTGCTTGCTAGTTTTCTTGTTAATAAACATCAAGTATGTTTTCCTAATTTTACGGAAAAAAATACAAATGATAAATAGTATGTCTCTAATTTAGTGCTGGTAACAGAATATCTTACATTGAATTGTTGAAACTATTGAAAAAAAATACATATTGATCAACCAATTTTAAATGCAGCCATTCAAATGGTGCTAGTATTCAAAAAGTGCTGGTAAATGCTGTAAGGCATGCTTCTTTCGGTTAAGCCGTGAACGTCTACAACTGAAGAAATCATCAACAAAATGAAAATATTGTGATCCAATATCTTGCAAAATTAAAATAGATATATCTGGAATCTATATATTATAGAATATAACTCACACGAGTTTTAGTTGATGTTTTCAATTTGATGAATGTAGACATGAATTGCATCAAAATAATTGATTATTCATCAAAAGGAACATCGGGAATAAATTGAGGAAAAATACATGATCGATACATTTCTAACATTTCGCTACATTTAAGGAAAACAACATAATTAGTGATGAGATGTTAGAATTCGAATGAATCACGTCGTAATAGACAATTCGAGTTGTTTGAGGCTAATAAAGAATATTTATTCATGGAATTGAAGTTTTTCCCTGAATTTTGTCCAAAAAATTCTTAGATATTTGGAAATTAACTATGGCATATATGTCTATTCTGATGGCCATAATATTAATTTGATTATTAAATAAAAATTGATATTACTTAAAGATTCCATATATATTTTTGACACAGTGTGAAGTGATATTCAAAAGATTTTCACTGATTGCTAATAACTATAAATTCTGTGTAAACAAAGATGAACAGGAAAAATTGGAATATAGGGCAGAAAAAAGTTTAAAGAATTTTGGGGCTAGTAATAGTTTTTCTTTGATCACACAGGAAATAATTATGCTGCCATCTATTTCACTATAATATGAGGACTACCTAATAAGGGTTTCAATCCCTACATTATTACATGCAAGAGAGTTATTAAAGTAAAGCTTGTGAACTGTGGACACATATCGAGCACAGTTATCGAATGTGCATCAGAGTTTGCGAACATACATCGCATTGTCTTGCTTGAAATGAATTACCTCATGAATGTTGGTCGAGTGACAAAGCGAATTCATATATGACAACCATTATGCCCTCAAATAAGAATGTAAATTTCTTTCTATATCATTTTTTAAAATCTACCTTCATGTTGTTATTTACACGAAAGCTATAAATATAGGAAATTCTAGGAATTATTGTAAATAACCATTGTATTTTTTTACTTTTAAAAAAATAGTTTTCTAACAAAGGAAAATTATAATTATTACAAATCCGTAAGATTGCTCTCGGTCATAATAATGCCATCCCTATCACTGAAAAAAGATTTGCTGATATTCTCTATGGATGCCAGATTAATAACATTGGCCATGGTGAAGAAATTGGTGACCGTTTGGCAAATTTGGCAAAAGTTCTAAAAAATAAAATTACAGGTGGGTGTTTTTTTGTTGGAGCTAAGGTTGGAGGATTCAATTAAAACAATCGATATTTTGTTTGGAAACTATATAATTAGAAGTTATCACATGAGCGTATTTCTACATTTGGAGTTAGTTCTTAAGTTGATGTTTGTGCAATATTGAACTTTTGCTGTTATTTAATAATTCATTTATATTGATTTCTGTATTTGGTATCTTTCTGTATATTTCAGCAGCTGTTTGTTACTTGTGTGTATGCTTGAGAAATAAATTGCCTTTATATATCATTGATTTTGAGACAAACAAACCTACCGGGTGATTTCGGTAACAATACTTTTTTAAAGAAAAATAATTTGAATAATATGATTTTTCAGAACAAAGTCAGTCATATTCATAACAAATGACAAGCAAAATATTTCTGTAATCTACTTTCAGAATAACTTGTCAATATGTGATCAATCTTTTAAAAAAAATGTGCATATAATTTTCATTTATATTGAGTAAATAACTGACTTTTATAACGAATGAAGTGTTCTACAAAATGGTTTAAACAGGATAGATATCTAACTGTCTTAAAACAGAAATATATAATTTCAATGAAAATTTTTTGTTTTGAATTATTTTTTGAATGTCCGCTTTTTAAATGAAGCAATTTTTTTTTTCAATTTCATTTAATTTAAAAAATAGAAATTTTGTTTCATCGGAAATGGTATTTTAAGAAAAAAAGGGGTGCGGGCATGGCAATGTGCAAATAGTTATTTTTTCCTTCTAGAAGTAAGCAAAATTGGCAACAAAAATATATCAAAACATGTATCAAATGCAAAAGTGGAAAGGGTGAAACAAGCTGTTTATTCCGAATGCGAAAATAAATGATTTATCACTATCATTTTCAAAAGAATGATCCAATGTTCATCTAAAATTCCTGATGCATACATCCTTGCACTATATAAGTAGTTTGTTATTCCCAAACAGTTAGGAAGTTACATTTGAATCAATACTAAATTTTATAACTAAAAGATTAACTTAATCCAATTTTAATATGTTTGGCTGAAAGCATTTTTATAAAAAAGCAAAAATTTGATATCCGTCCTTTTCTCTTTTTTTATCCTTTAATAATTTTTTTTTTACTAATTTAAGAATTTAGATTTGCTTTCAATTCTACACTTGATTGCTTGCGATTTATTAAGCTTTTTATGAGTTCATCTAGAAATAAAAGAATGGAAAATTCCTTACGAGCAGTTCTATACAAGAAATAACTAGGGAAGATTGCACTTTCACTTCATTTCTTTACTGAATTAAATTTGTCTGAATTTTTGTTTCCTTTTTTGTACCACATCCATAAAAATCAAAACAAGTAACTTATTTTTTCTATTACCAATTTTGCACAATTCTTTTAGACAATTTTATAATATTTTAAAATCTTGCCATCAGTGGCAATTCGCTTATAAGGCTTTCAGAGTTATAGCATTCTGTGAAATAATATTTTAAAATTTCTTTGCCGTTCTTTTAAAATATAATTTGCTTGTTTTCCCACTCTGAGTGTTTCAAGTTTTTTTAGCCAAACTTGTCATTCTGAAAATACGATAATCAATAAACGGAAAAAAGTAAAGAAGTAAAAACATCAAGTAAAAACAAGAAGTAAAACAGAAGTTAAAGCACAAATGATTAAAATTGCGATTAAAAACTATTAAAATTATGATTAAACAGGTGATTAAAAATATGATTAAACAAGCGATTAAAATTATGATTAAACAAGCGATTAAAATTATGATTAAAGAAACAATTAAAGCAGAAACGATTAAAATTACGATTAGAAAATCGATTAAAGTAGAAATGGTTACAATTACGATTAAACAAACAATTAAAGTAGAAACGATTAAAATTAAGATTAAACAAATTATTAAAGTAGAAAGGAAATGATTAAATAAGGAAGAGTTAAAGCAAGAATAAGTTTTAAAATAGCTTTACTATCTTAAAATTTCTTTAAATTTTCTGCATATTCAGAAAATTACATTTTTTGTGCCAGAAAAATATATATGCATGTGAAAGAATATTTTTTCTACAACATGACTTTAAGTTGAAGGACACTATTCCAAAATTATGCATCATCCGAAACAAATGAATTTACAATTTACTCTGATAAATTATTCAAATATACGATTTTACAGTTTATGCTATATTGGAACAAACTATTCACAACTGAAATTAAGAACTTTATAGAAGGAAATTCTTATCACAAGAGTCAGTCTTTCATTAGATTTATTAAAACATCTGTTTCAATCAGTTAATACCGTTAACAAATGAATCCTTTAGTCTTTGAGACGCGAGTAGAAAATTCTCAAAGGAAAATTAACTTTTAATTATGATCAAACTTGCTTTCATAATGTTCTGAAGCGGAGTTGAAAGATGAGAAACGAAAGAGCGCGTATCCTTTGTTAGGTTGTCTTTCACAACGGAACTGCGTGCTCCAGTCTGCAGTGAGCAAAATGTCGTTAGGGAATGGTTTCACAAAGCAGATGTAGAAGACGGAACTGACCTTTCATCCAATCGTCATCGATAATTCAGTAATTGACAAGCTAGCTTAGAATGTTTTAAGGCATAATGAGCTAGACTTTATTGCTGAGGTCAACGTTATTTGTTGGGAGGCTGATGGCTTGTATGTATTATGTTTTGTTTTGACTTCAAGTTCAGTCTGAACATGTGCAAAACTATTGTAGAATTAAATGATTTTATTTGCTTGATGATGAATAGTAATGTGCTTTAAATATACTATTGTTGTTGATATTGTTACAAATTTTAATATTGCTTCCCTGCACGTTATCTTTCTTAAATGAATGCTGAATAAATTCCTGATCAATGAATCAACTGGCATTGTCTGCAATTTTGGTAACATATCAAAGAATTAGTTGACTTTGACGACAAAGATGAATGATCCACAATATTTGTGAATTTTGGCAAAAACTATATTTAGATTCGAATTCCGACTTTCGTTCCAGAATATTCAATGTTTCTCATGGATACTATAAAAACTCGATAAGAGAATAGTAGAGAGTGGATATCACTACAGGCGTGAAAATTTGATTTGTTTCTCTTTCGATTTCTCTTATTTTCGCGACAGATTCAGTAAAAATGATAGATCAACACTAAAGATCTGTATTTCGTAACTATCGTTCACCAATGCCATGATAGTTATTCACTATCTTATACACAGCTCAGAATTTTATGCAAACAAGGAGGATCAGACCTTTATTGGAGAGTATGCTAGAAGGTTTTTTTTTTGGGGGGGGGCACCATTGCTGGCTTGTAATGCTTAAGAAATCATCTTGAATTTATTTAATGTTTAATTTAAAAGTGCATCAATAATTTCAAATAATATTTTTATATGCTTCTTGTGATTCATAACTACAATCTTGATAGAAAGTTTACATAGTTTTTATTTCGAAAGTTTACATCCTACATTTTTCTTCAGAAATTGTCATTTGAAATCAAATTGCATAAAGCTTTAAGTCAGAGAAATCGGTGAAAATATTAGAAACTCTTTTGACTTGATAGTCATTATGGTAAAATCTCGGGCTATCTTAAGCACATTGCGAAGTTTTAAACCCGATTCAATCGATAACGTTGACGAGTAAGTGGACATCAGACACTTTAAGTTTTTTTTAAAAAATATCTTTCTGTGCATGGTATGAGAGGAAAAGGGGTGCACGATCAGGTGAAATAACTTTTCTTCTGATTACAGTTCAAAATTGTGTGGCTCTCATACGGATATTCTGCCTGATACTTTAATACGGAATATAAATATAAGTAAATAAAACTAACCTCTTCCAAAGTTTTACTACCATTCTTTAGAATTCATTATAGTAGATAATCAGCGTTTTGAAATAAATAAATACAAAGTGATAAAGAAAATCTAGAAACCATTTATAAATTCTAAAGGTATAAAAAGGTATTTCAGTATAAACCTTTATATTGTCAGAGTAATTCAAATGGATAACACATCTTTAAATATTTTTTTAGTTTGCAGGCTCCAGTTAATGATCTACCTAACCATTCCCATTGAAAATAAACCTAGGGAAGGCATTTACCATATCTATCCCTTCTCCCTTATTTTGAAAGCATTTACCACATCTACTAGTTCTCCATTATTTTGAAGACATTTACTGCATCTATCCATTTCCCCTTATATTGTCAAAGAAATCATCAGTAAATTAATTACCGAATATGAATTTTTATCTTAAATTTTGAATTAAATTATTCAGATATGTAAAACAGTTTCGAACTATGAAACGAATTACTCACCTTTAAATTTCTTTTAGTTTTCAGGCAACTAATTATTTGCATTACCATGACCGTTGAAAATAAAGCTAGATAAAGCCTTTATCGTATCTATCCGTTATTTTGTAGGCATTTAATACATTTATTCATTCTCCCTTATTTTTATGGCAATTACCACATCTATTCATTCTCCCTTATTTTGTAGGCATTTAACACGTTTATTCATTCTCCCTTATTTTGAAGGCATTTACCACATCTATTTATTCTCCCTTATTTTGTAAGCATTTAACACGTTTATTCGTTCTCCCTTATTTTGTTTGAATTTAACATGTTTATTCGTTCTCCCTTATTTTGAAGGCATTTACCACATCTATTCGTTCTCCCTTATTTTGAAGACATTTACCACATCTATCCCTTCCCCCTTTTTTGATTTCATTTACCACATCTATCCGTTCTCCTTCATTTTGAAGACATTTACCACTTATATCCATTCTCCCTTATTTTGGAGGCATGTACCACTTTTATGCGTTCCCCCTTATTTTGAAGGCATGCCCCACATATATCCATTCTCCCTTATATTGTCAGAGAAATTATCAATGAATTAATTATTGAATATGCATTTTTATCTTTAATTTTTAATAAAATTATTCAGATATGTAAAAATGTTCATTCCTAGAGTGAATAACACATTTTTAATATTCTTTTAGTTTTCAGTTTCCAATGAATGCTCTGAATGACCACGCTTGTTGAAAGTAGAACTAGAGAAGGCATTTATCACATCTCCCTGTTCAAGTTTATTTTGGTATAAAACTCTTTCTTCAAGTTAGTGGCGTTCTAAAATTTGAAACAAGATTATTAGGTGATTATTAAGAAGTGAGAACAAAGTAGTATCAAACATAATAATTACTTCGGGTGTTTGAGCGAAGCAATTCTAAGATGAACGTCCGCATTTTATCAGCAAAATCATCTCAATGTCAAAGTTTCTCCTTCCGATAACGAAATATGCACATCGTGTTGTCATGGAGACCTTTTATCATTGACGGCAATGAACGCAGTTATTGTGACAAACATCACAGAAGACAATGGTAGTGGCTCAATAATATTTCAGATGTTTCAGATTCAGAGAATTGGTGAATAAAATGAGTATGAACTAGCTTTGAGCGATGCGCTTGAATATTGTAACTGAATTCTCTAAATGTTAAAATATGATTAGCATGAGGGAAAACATATTTTGAAAGTTTCTGAGATGTCGTTGGACAGGATATAATTTCGTTTCTGTCCTTAGTTTGAGTTTGAGAACTGTAGAGAGCCGTCAACGGATGGGAGTTTAGAAAGGATATTTATATTTTAATTGGCTATTGTAAACGCAAAGCTTTGATCTGACATACAGGAAGAGACTGATTGTATTTTGAATGAATTGGTAATACATTGATAACAACTGACCGAACGTTTTGTAGAGTAGGAAAACTTGCAAATGATTTTGTATTTTGTACACACTCCAAAATTTGGTATTAGACTATTTTGTAGGGGGATATTTTAAGAGATAAATTTTTTACTTTCTTGTTTATGTAATACAGAAAAAGTACAGTAATTGTCAAAAAAAAAATTCGAACTCGTGATTTAGACGAATATACACGTTTCAGACCTCCTTTAGTTCGAAAAACACAGTTCTGGAAAATTTACGTCCATCAGTTTATCTATCTGTGACAAGGAAAATCATAAACGCTTAGAGCTAGAAGTTTGAAATTTGGTGTAATATCTTTACACCACATTTTTAGATTTCTATCAAAGTTTGAGCAAAATCCATTTAAAGAAAATCTGTCCGTCCAGTGGTTTGAATATAAGTTAATACGATAATAAAAAATCAAGGAGAGCTAGACTAATAAAATTCGGTGCACAGATTTAGCATTTATAACGTAACGTATCAATGTTTCAGCAAATCCAATTAGGAGTTAACCGTTTATTGAGCTGTACTTCCAGAAACAAGTAATAGGGATATGAAAAAACGCACTGATTTAATTATATCGAATTTATAATGGGATATGGTTAACCAAAATTTATAGCAAAACAATAATTGTAGTTAAATTATAGTTTTGTAACAAATTTTGGTTTCTATCGATTCGGGAAAAAAATGCATCTAAAGTGCAAATTCGATTTTCGGATAATATTAACTTTTTGCGAGAGATTTATCAGAAAAAATGACATTTATATTGAATTTCAGATATTTCAGATTATATATATATATATATATAATATTGAATTTCAGATATATAGGAAACAGAAAGCTGATAGTAATATTTTTACCATATTTGATTTTAAAATGCAATATAGACTTAAGTCCTGGAAATTTTGTCCAGGCATATATTCTATATATATGCTATATATAGCATACATATAGAATTGCTATTAGAATATAGCATATATTCTATATATATGCTATATTCTAATAGCATAGTATAAAGTGTTAATAAAATGAAGTGATTATAGTGTCTATAAAAGTGTGATATACAAAGTGTGAATAAAATTAATCATATAGTGTGAATAAAATGATTCATATAGTGTGAATAAAATGAATCATATAGTGTGAATAAAATGAATCATATAGTGCGAATAAAATGAATCATATAGTGTGAATAAAATGAATTAATTTTATTTTGAATCCTAATACAGTGAAAGTTTCGAATGCCTCCAAATCTTTAAAATTAATTTAAATGGTTTTTGTATGATTGCTTTCTTACTTGAAGAAAGCGTGCATGTCACCTTTACAGTTCATCATTGAAGGGATTTGTTTGGGAAGGTTGCATTTTTGGAAAGGTTAATAAGGCTAATTACTTAATATAAATGTTAAGGTTGGTCCTTAGATAAATATGTATAATGATCTAATATAAATTTGAAATTAAAATTAAATATATGTACCGCAATACCATTAATAATAAAATTCTATACCTCTGATTATTTTAAGTTAATGATCACAGGTATATTTTCACAAATATTAACAATGAAATAATGTCTCTGTGATTATTGTAAATTTATTGTTCTACCACTGTTCAAGTTCTATTTAATAATATGTTCAATAATTAAAATGAAGCTTAATAAAATAAGAAGATATACTGGTCAAAAGTATTTCTTAAACACTTCAATCAGATTAGAAGATAATGCTTAAGTTCTAGAAAACATTTCATTCTGAATTGCAAAAATGGATCAAAAACTCAATTTAAAAATGTCATATGAATGAAATTATTATTATTCATTTCTATTTTCAAACAGTCGTTTTCAATTTCAAAAAGCTCTTTATTAATCATCAGTTAAATGCATTTAAAATTAAAAAAAAACATAAAATTCACAAGGTATAGCTTTAAATATAAACTTTTCAATACTTAAAAATTTTCAAAAAATATAATGAAAGATTTTTTTTATTCGAAGTCTCTTTTTTTATAAAATATTTTGGGCTTGCCATTGGAATGAATACAAAATAAATTAAATATATCGAAATTCAACATAAAATTCCATAACTTGTCTTGAATCAGAAACACTTTTTACAATTTGAATTTTACCTGATATAATAATGCATATAATGCCAATTAAGATTCCTGGAATATATATTGAGGTTTTTTGGAATAATTTGCTTTAAAATAATTTAAAGAATCTTTTTAATTCTTTTTGTTTTCGGTATACATTAATTTTTGATGTTTTAAATGCATTACCATGAAAGCCTGATTATATATGATGCATTAAGGACTTGCTTAAATAGGTTGGATTAACTACATAAAATATTTGAAGTTAATTCCTTGAAATACTAAATTCAATATCATCAAATTTCTGCTAATGTTAATTTTTTAATTATTCTGTCACAAACTTAGATTAAATTAAAGTAATTGTTTTCTGTTGTAAATAAATTTCAAACAAATATCCCCTTGCTTTCAATTTCCTATTACTTTTGATATGGAAGAAACTTTCTCCAGAAAGAAAAACAAGCAAATAAATTATACTTTTTTTCGCAAACAGGAAGAAAAAATTGTTAAATAAAATGCTAAACTATTCCTCTAAAAGATGAATAAAAAAGGATAAAAATTTATTCATTTCGAATCAGATTATAAACTATGATTTATAAATATCATTACCAAAGGGAAGGATGCAAAATTCCTCAACTTAAAAAATAAACATTCTAAAAATATTGCGTTTCACATGCAATTTGATATTTCTAGTAGGATAAGGAAATTACATTTGAATCAATGTCAGATTTCGTAAATGAAAGCACTAACCTAATCTAATTTTATTACATCCTTCTCATGAACTTTCCTATAAAAACATAAATTTGAATCGCGTTTGAGGATTTTTTTTTCCTTCTCAAAAATTCCTTTCTATAACTTGTGGAATTAGATGCTTACTTTTAATTCTGCATTGCGGATTATTTGTGATTATTTATGCATCATTATAATTTAATCAAAATCTCAAAATTTTAAGCAAATATTTGCAAGTATCCAGTAAACAGACATATGGGAGAATACCTTAGAAGAATATTCATTTTTTTAATCAAATGAGAAATAATAATAGCATGAATTCGAAATACTTTTTTTCCACAATGTTAGCATACATCGCAGAAGAAAAATCTATGCAGATATCCTTAATGAAGGCTAAATGAAAGTGAAATATATTTCGAAGAATTTTTCTTTCTTGAATATATACACACAAGATGATATAGTAAATAGACAGCTTGGAAAACTAGAATGTTAAATTTAGTAAACTGATTTAGCATGTAAAATATGGATTCTTTTCAAATTTTTACTCAAATTTGTCAAGCGATTGTCTATCTCTCAGTTTCAGCTTTGTCTATCTGTCATGTAAACGCAATGAATTAAATCAATAAAATTCGGTATGTGATCTTCAGAATACAATTGTATGAAAGACGCGAAGCATGCCATTCATCCAATCATCATAAATAGCGCAGGAATTTTCCTCAACTGTAATAACGAAGCAGACACTTGCAAAATATTTTCACAGCATACGAAAGATGCGAAACTTTTCATCCTTCCAATAATCATCGATAGAGCAGTAATTTCCACAACTGTAATAACGTAACAGACACTTGCAAAATATTATCACAGCATACTAAAGATGCGAAACGCTTCATTCGTCCAATAATCATCAACAGTGCAGGAATTTCCTCAACTGTAATAACGAAACAGACACTCGCAAAATATTATCACAGCATGCGAAAGATGCAAAACGCTTCACTCATCCAATAATCATCGAAAGAGCAGTTATTTCCACAACTGCAATAACGAAATAGATACTTGCAAATATTATCATAGCATACGGAAGACAATTGAAAAATATTATCATAGCATACGAAAGATGCGAAACGCTTCATTCATCCAATCATCATCAAAAGAGCAGCTATTTCCACAACTGCAATAACGTAACAGACACTTGCAAAATATTATCACAGCATACTAAAGAGGCGAAACGCTTCATTCGTCCAATAATCATCAACAGTGCAGGAATTTCCTCATCTGTAATAACGAAACAGACATTTGCAAAATATTATTACAGCATATTAAAGATGCGAAACGCTTCATTCATCCAATCATCATCAATAGCGCAGGAATTTTCCTCAACTGTAATAACGAAGCAGACACTTGCAAAATATTTTCACAGCATACGAAAGATGCGAAACTTTTCATCCTTCCAATAATCATCGATAGAGCAGTAATTTCCACAACTGTAATAACGTAACAGACACTTGCAAAATATTATCACAGCATACTAAAGATGCGAAACGCTTCATTCGTCCAATAATCATCAACAGTGCAGGAATTTCCTCAACTGTAATAACGAAACAGACACTCGCAAAATATTATCACAGCATGCGAAAGATGCAAAACGCTTCACTCATCCAATAATCATCGAAAGAGCAGTTATTTCCACAACTGCAATAACGAAATAGATACTTGCAAATATTATCATAGCATACGGAAGACAATTGAAAAATATTATCATAGCATACGAAAGATGCGAAACGCTTCATTCATCCAATCATCATCAAAAGAGCAGCTATTTCCACAACTGCAATAACGTAACAGACACTTGCAAAATATTATCACAGCATACTAAAGAGGCGAAACGCTTCATTCGTCCAATAATCATCAACAGTGCAGGAATTTCCTCATCTGTAATAACGAAACAGACATTTGCAAAATATTATCACAGCATACGAAATATGCGAAACGCTTCATTCATCCAATCATCATCAAAAGAGCAGCTATTTCCACAACTGTTATAACGTAACAGACACTTGCAAAATATTATCACAGCATACTAAAGATGCGAAACGCTTCATTCGTCCAATAATCATCAACAGTGCAGGAATTTCCTCAACTGTAATAACGAAACAGACACTCGCAAAATATTATCACAGCATGCGAAAGATGCAAAACGCTTCACTCATCCAATAATCATCGAAAGAGCAGTTATTTCCACAACTGCAATAACGAAATAGATACTTGCAAATATTATCATAGCATACGGAAGACAATTGAAAAATATTATCATAGCATACGAAAGATGCGAAACGCTTCATTCATCCAATCATCATCAAAAGAGCAGCTATTTCCACAACTGCAATAACGTAACAGACACTTGCAAAATATTATCACAGCATACTAAAGAGGCGAAACGCTTCATTCGTCCAATAATCATCAACAGTGCAGGAATTTCCTCATCTGTAATAACGAAACAGACATTTGCAAAATATTATCACAGCATACGAAATATGCGAAACCCTTCATTCATCTAATAATCATCGATAGAGCAGGAATTTCCTCAACTGTAATAACGAAACAGACACTCGCAAAACATTATCACAGCATGCGAAAGATGCAAAACGCTTCATTCATCCAATCATCATCAAAAGAGCAGCTATTTCCACAACTGCTATAACGTAACAGACACTTGCAAAATATTATCACAGCATACTAAAGATGCGAAACGCTTCATTCGTCCAATAATCATCAACAGTGCAGGAATTTCCTCAACTGTAATAACGAAACAGACACTCGCAAAATATTATCACAGCATGCGAAAGATGCAAAACGCTTCATTCATCCAATAATCATCGAAAGAGCAGTTATTTCCACAACTGCAATAACGAAATAGATACTTGCAAATATTATCATAGCATACGGAAGACAATTGAAAAATATTATCATAGCATACGAAAGATGCGAAACGCTTCATTCATCCAATCATCATCAAAAGAGCAGCTATTTCCACAACTGCAATAACGTAACAGACACTTGCAAAATATTATCACAGCATAATAAAGAGGCGAAACGCTTCATTCGTCCAATAATCATCAACAGTGCAGGAATTTCCTCATCTGTAATAACGAAACAGACATTTGCAAAATATTATCACAGCATACGAAATATGCGAAACCCTTCATTCATCTAATAATCATCGATAGAGCAGGAATTTCCTCAACTGTAATAACGAAACAGACACTCGCAAAATATTATCACAGCATGCGAAAGATGCAAAACGATTCATTCATCCAATAATAATCGATAGAGCAGCAACTGACGCAACCATAATAACGAAACTTCTCACATATTATTACAGCATACGAAAGAGGCGAAGCTCATCATTCATCCAATCATCATCAATAGCGCAGTAATTGACGCAACCGTAATAACGAAACAGATAATATAAAAATCTTCTCATAGCCGATTAAATATGCGAAATGCACCATTCATCTAAACATCATCGATAACGCGGTAATCGATTTAACATTAATATCATCAATTCTGTGGTGTGAAGGGGAATTTATCTGTGAAAGTGAGGAATATAAGCTACTATTACTGTTTAGCTACAATTTGGTTGGATTGCAATAATAATTCATCCCCAGATTATCTTCAAATTCTTTTTTCGAATGTGGTTTATCTATTCTTACAGTTGTGTGTCAAATTGATTCATTAAATTACTTCTTTATTAATTATTTCAAAAATTAATATTTCTTAAGAAAATTTTAATAATAGCTAATGTGTAACCTTCCATGTTCAGACTCTTCAGTTTATTTCATCTAAAATTTATCGTTTTCATAATGTTACTGCATTTTCTAAGAATGCTGTTACATAATTTAAGAATATTGTGTAATTTACATTAAAAATGTCTGAGGAAAATATATTTTAAAAACCTAGTTTATTTATAAAAAAAATGCTTTCATCAATTGTTGTCTTACGCATTAAAGGGTTAATTGAAATTATATTAAAATGGAATTTTTTTATAAAATATCTTTTTGTGGTGTGAATTATACGCAATAAAAACGATAATTTAATTAACATGCGCAATTTAAATAATTAAGTGTTTTGTTTACTCTGAAGTATTCCTTAAAATTTTAAATTCACTTACAGTTAATTCGGTGTTGTTCGCTATCTAGATCTTTCATATGTCCGTCTATTTCCTCTTTTTCAAACTTTGCCCCAAAAGTTTCTCGAGAAATATGAATTTTTTTAGAAACACTTACTTGACTTAAACTTTTCAAGTAAATAAACTTTTCAACTTTAATAGACTAGAAAGTAAGAGACTTTTAAGTTTTAATAGAATTTATATAGACTTTTTTCAAATACCTGTAAACAGAAATAACTAAAGTTTACGTGGTTCTAGAAGAAAAGACAGCTGAACTTTTTCCGTTAGCTCAGGACATGTGACGCTCGGACACTTTTCGCATCTTTCACATGCTCTTAGGTACATTTTTCGCATCTCAAAATGAGCAAATACTCAACACCATTTCTTTACTCATATTGTTTTAAGGCTTTAGGCAGCAGATGGAACTATGGTCATTAGCGCTCATTTTCAAATGCATATAACTTTGAAAGTTGTAGTTACTGAAGCATGTTTCTTTGTAAATATGATACAGAATCTTTTATTTTCGTTTGTGTGAAAGTTCAATAACAGTATAACAAAGCGATCCGTAATACAGTGAGATATGACTATTTAGTCATAGTCAAAACAGAATAATTGGAATTTGTAGAATGGATGAAGAATTCCAAAAATATAAGTTGGAACATAAAACGTTGCAAAATAAAACATCGAAAAGTAAAAACAAAAATAAAGGTTAATGAAATATAAGAAGGAAACGTCAAACGCTTTTTGACTGACAGTAAATACAGGGTGTTTATAAAGTCCCGGACCCATTTTGATGTTTAATAACTCATAAAATAATAAAGATATAAACAAACTTATGGCATTTATTGATGGAATAACTCATATATTTTCCTTTTCAGGTTTGAATATTTTTACTTTTGTAAATATCGTCTGCGCGTGTGGTTAATTTCAGATAATTTCATTTTCCAGTCTAAATATCTGTACTTTTCTAAATATTGTCTGCTTATTAATTGCATTTTTCTCTCTTTTGTTTTTGGCAACTATTGCAATGTTATGTTTACTTTTGATGTGTTTGTTCTATGTAGTACTTTTGTATGTGATGTTTTATTCGAGCGGATATTAAGGAGAATGCATACACCACAAGAGAAAGCACAGATTTTATGGTGGTTCATAGAAACGAAATCGATAGTGCAAGCACAGAGAAATTTCAGAAGAATTTACCAAAAAGATCCTCCATCCAAAAACAGCATCTTGCGGTGGAAAAAGAATTTTCTAGAAATTGGAAGTATCGCAGATAAGAAACGTTCCAGACGTCCTTGCACAAGTGATTTTGATGTTGAGCGTGTCAGAGAGACATTTTTACACAATCCTAGAATATCTGTGAGATCAGCGGCAACAGAATTGGATATGCCAATTTCGACGGTGTACAAGGTTATTAAGAAAAAATTAAGACTGCATGCATACAAAGTTCAAGTTTTGGAACCAAACGATAGGCCTAGGAGGATGGCCTTTGCAACAGATATGCTAAGAAGGATAGAAGATGCTGCTGATTTTCTGAAGAGCATAATGTTCTCCGATGAAGCATCCTTTCATGTTTCTGGCATTGTTAATCGCCATAATGTGCGCAAATGGCTCTGTGGATGCCGACATGCTTGTCGCTACCTGGCGTGAAATTGACTATCGACTTGATATTCTCCGTGCGACGAAGTGGGAACACGTGGAAGTTCCTTGACAAGGGTCATGAAACTTTTTGAGTCTATTTAACCATTTATGTTATTAATTTAAATCTATCTTTATTATTTTATGAGTTATTAAACATCAAAATGGGTCCAGGACTTTATAAACACCCTGTAGTATAAAAATAAAATTTCTTCTTCTGTTCTTTCTTCTATTATTATGCTTTTTTTTATTATTTCATAAGAACAAGGTTTTAATTTAATTAAATATGATTTTTAGAGCTGATTGAGCCTGTATTGTAGTTATATTGGAATAGAAACTTCATTTTAATTAATGTGGAAATAAAAATTCACAGATATATGCAAAAAAAAAAGATGCTTTTCAGCAAACTTTTATAAAAAAAATTAAAAAAATTGAGAAAGGTACACAATAAATTTAAATAATCATCATCAGAAAGTCGAGTGTCTTGATTTTTAATGATATAAGAATTAAAATTATCCAATCATATAACTGAAAAACTGCACTAATGCATATAAAAGCCCAGTTTTATCACTTAACATTAAATAATTAAAACAATTCGAAATTTTAAATAATTTTTATGGCATCAGCTCTCATTTTTGTAAATTTATCACAAAACCAAATTTGATAAAGAGTTGTTGATATATGCTTACCAACGTTTAAAATAGGCATCTAAGCGGATAAGCTTTCTTTTATTTACATAGGTGTACATCACATGCAAAGAGAAAATATATTAGAATTTCAACATTATTGATCAAAAAAAAAATTTTTTTTTCCAATTTGAAATATTGACCCTTATAAAAAAATTTTTCATTTCAATACGCAGAAATTTTTACTTTCTTGCAGCTTTATTTGCATATAAATTGTTTACTGATTTCTTTTATTGGAGTTTCACATTAATCTTTCGAAAGAAGACTTTTCATATAAATTTTTCTGTTATGTAGCTATTTTTCAAGTAGATCAATTTCAGGCAATATTTTGCAGATTTCAGTGGATAAGAGATCTCATTCTTAATCTATGTTTATTTACAATCAATTTTACAGAGGAAATATAAAAAAATGCATCACATTTTCATGCCTGAATTATCTGAAACTTTAATTGTTTTCCATTTCCGAGCGGCTGTGCAGTTGGAGGATGTTACACAACAGCAAACAATCTCCTAATTTACATTTTGAACTATATCTAATTTTGCAGAACATTGCTGAAACATTCTATTGCACAACAAATACAGATGGTGTTACACTTTAGATGAGAGAAAATTTTCAGCAGTGAGCCTGAAATGCATAAATTCATGACTGCTTCCTGATAGCCAAAAAACGTTTAATTATTTTTCATATTATTGTTACTGAAAGCAAATAAAAAAAAAATGAAATCTACGATCGCAAATTTCAAGTTATCATGTGAGAACATTATTATTTTTAAATCATTATTTGTCTTAATTAATTAAAATCATTAACCAGTTTAAACCGGTTTGAAACAATCACGATACTTTTTTATCAGTCTCTCTCTCTCTCTCTATATATATATATATATGTTTAATGAAAAAATTTTTTGCCCTATTTTGTGATGAAATAACAGCTATGATGTCATAATTCTACGTCAACCCTTTAAAAGTTCATCCTCTGTCAAATAAGCATACGTAATAATAAAATAATACTGGTAAAAACAGATCAACCTTTTATAAACGCATCTGCTTTCAAAGAAGCATACATTATAATAATGCAATACTGGTAAAAGCAGGTAAAAAAAATATATGCGATTAAAAGATGATGATGAAAATTGCCATTTATGCTTTATTTCTTAGTTTTACTAATAAAATTTAAACTATATGGTTCTTACAAATTTTATGAGAAAAATATTTTTGTTGTTGCATTCATTACGTTTTGAAGTATCAGATTAATTCATATACAAAGAAAATTAGAACAAATATGGGAAAAAATCTAACTTTTAAATAATTTTTTTGAAATTCTATTTTTTATGGCCATGTACATCAAGCGTTTAAGTTTTTAACAACAAAAATATTTTTCTCATAAAATTTGTAAGAACCATATAGTTTTAGCGTTTAAGTTTTTAACAACAAAAATATTTTTCTCATAAAATTTGTAAGAACCATATAGTTTAAATAATTTTTTTGAAATTCTATTTTTTATGGCCATGTACATCAAGCGTTTAAGTTTTTAACAACAAAAATATTTTTCTCATAAAATTTGTAAGAACCATATAGTTTAAATGGTTGACTGGATCATTGATCGAAACCGACTTCACCGAAAATTCGTTCCATATTTGGGAAAGATCCATACTTAATCCGGCGTTGTAGAGCAAATATCTTAAGTATGATATGATTAGAGAATTGACTCACTTATTATCACTGTTAGATGAGTATGGTTTAAAATTAAGAAGATCATATGCAAAAGGTCATTAGGTAGCTTCAAAATTAACCATTATTATAACTAACCTTGAGATTACTATTTAATTAAACTACGTTTGTCATAGTTTAAAATTATCAGCTTTTTTTCATAACATGTCACTTATCAATTTACTTCAGATCAGAAGGTAGCGTGTTCAACCGTTCAACGTCCGGGTCACCAATGTGACGAATTGAATTGACCGAGGATAGAACCTTGTGATTCGCAGCCGAGTAACATGACCATAATACAAAAGCAATTGCCCGGGTAGAGTAGCTGTTAACTGGCTTATAAGCTTTCACTACACACTGTTGCATTTCATTATTTCTATATTTATAACCTATATTATTGGTATGTCTTTTCTGTCATAAAATTCAGTAATCTAATCTATAATTAAGGAATTCACAGATATTTTTCTCAACCGTTTTTATATAAAAAAGTTTTTTTTTCTTACTATAATATTCCCTGTTGTATACAATGAATGCATCAAACGAAACTATATCCAAACCGTCGAAACCTTACCTTTAAAACCACAATTGTAGAAACGTATGCAATCATCTTATTTTAATCAGACGGTTAGAACATTCATTCAATTTTTAGAAGTTGTTACACGATATAGAAATTGTTGCATCTAAAAATAAAGTAATAAATCCACATTCATTCAATTTATCGTCTTTCTCCGTAAAGATAACATTTATTCCTCTTCTAACTTTGCCATAAAATATTATTAAACAATCATTAAAATAAGTAAGTGAAGTATCAAGTATAATTAAAATTTTGAATAATACATTTAAAGATGAGCATTCATAATTATTCAGGCAAGAATGTCAAAGTTCCTCTTGCTAAAGACGGAAAATGTATATTGTCACAAGAATCCTTTATCGTTCGTGACACTAAATGCAATAATTGAAACAAATAATGCAAAAGACATTGAAAATAGTCGGAAAATATTTTAGTTGAGACATTGTGTCCGACGAACTGAAGAATAAACGGATATGCAAAGGGTTTCATCGACGAACCTCTAAGCTACAGTAATTGGATGACCAGCACTTTTAGACAATGCTGGCACGATGGAAAGATTTTCTGAACGAATGTTGTTAAGGAGAATATAATTCCGTTTATAGGTGAAGTGTTTCTATTTAATACAGCAAAATGACGTAATAGAATCGAAACGTAGAAATGATCTGCATAATTAAGCTTAAATTTTCTCTTTCGAATGTATATCTATCTCTCCTGTAATTGGAATTTTAACAACAATGAAAAAAGCGATTATTTAACGATGCAACTTTTGTATTAACTTTTTTTAGTATTATTTATATTGTCCTTTTTTTTAAAGCAACTATATAGCCATTTTGGGACGAAGCTCACAATTTTAAATCGCAGTCAGATGACGAGGACAACAACTGAGCAGGAACCCCCTCATCAAGCTTTGGCAGTAACCAATGGAAGTACATTTGGTCCCAACGTATTTAGTGTGCATCTTATCAGCTTGCACGGCAGTTCCTCAGCGGTATCGAGTTTTAAGCGTGGGATCCTTTTGTCTTGAAGCCTTGACCTTATCACTAAGTCATCGTGACAACTTCGTGGAACCCTCCTTTTTCCCCAACTGTTGTCAAAGAGCGTCGATCTAAGATATGGATATATGGTCTTGTGGCAATGATATGGATTATTGTCTTTTTACTTGTTTCGTGGCTGCATTTAAAGCGAGATGAATACGAAAAAAAAAAATAATAATGCTTGGATTTTAAAAGAGTGACTAGTACGAAACAAAATGTCAGTAACTAGTAAAGTAACATTTGATACATAATGTGTTTTAAAAAACTAGTTTAATGTGAATTACTATCTTAAATCGAGTAATATCCATTTTTATTTATATATATATATGATTTAGAGGCACAATGTAACTTTGATTACAGTGAAAAGTTCATTTAAATATTTGCTTAGTGTTTAGAAGACATTTTTTCATTTATAAATCTAAAGAAAGATCTCGGTTTAGTTTAGTTTAGTTAGATTAACGTCCCGTTTGAAGCAACACTAGGGCTATTTTGGGACGGACCTCGTCATTTTGAACCGCGGTCAGATGACGAGGACGACACCTGAGCTTGCACCCCCCTCTCCACACCACAACACACCAGCGGGAGGACGTTTGGTCAGGACGGATTTAACGTGCAACAGACCCCCTTACACGACGGCTCTTCGGTGGAATCGGGTCTCGAACCTGAAACCCTCCGGTTCTGATGCCGAAACCTTACCACCAGGCCACCGCGACCTAAGACAGATCTCGGAACCAACCGAGTTTTTTTAAAGGTTATATAAACATTTCATCGACTTTCAAACTTTTCATCGACATAAGACTTCTTTCAATTCCAGATGAGAGTAACGAAATGTGGATAAGTATATGGAAATTTAATAATTAAATAAAATATCTTTAAATATCTTTTTTTTAATAATACTTATTGCTATGAATTTCTATTTCGGACAAATTGATCAATATTAACGTTTCTTTTTTGGACTGTAAAAATTGCTCGCCAATATGAAATTCTTTATCATTATCGCCAATGAATCCAGCTACCAGTACAAATAATAACGAAAATAGTGGTTGCGGTACAAACATATTTAAAATTAACTCTACTCTTTTACTTGTATACGAAATTTAGAATGCGTAATGTAAATTTTGAACTTGAAATTTTGACTAACCTCAACGTTTCAGACTTCGCTGCCTGAAATGTGGTGCGGTAAACACATTACGTCTGTTATATGTGTCTGTCTGTGAACAAGATAATCTAAAAACGCAATAAGATAGACAGATGAAATGTTGTATATTATAAACAAATTTATAAATTTCTAACAAATTTTGAATGGAATCTATTCACAGAAAATATGCCCTGTCTGATTGTTAGAATACTGGGCGCGCGTTAACTATAAAACACCATGATCTTAGCAAATGAAATTTAGTACGCAGTTTTAGCATCTAAAATATAGATATTTATAAAGGGCAGGATAGCTGGTTTGCAGGAATTTGGATTCGCATCCCTTGGGTTGTGAGTTCGAACCCGTCAGTCAAAGACTCTCCGTGTGTGGTGGTGGCTGTTGCACATATAAATCTGTCATGGTCACAAAGTCCTCCATGTCGGGAATAATACCACTGGGGGGTACTGGATCAGAAGTGATCGTTTTCTGGTTAAGGTCTAAGTTACGATTTGTGGTTGAATGAATAAAGTCCGTCCCGTAAAAATGCATGAATAAAGACCGTCCCGTAAAAAGGGTCGTGACGCGTGAGTAGCTAAATCGTACTCTTGACCCTAAATGACGTTACTGTTAAACAAGAGACACAGAAATTTGGGCTTAAATTCACTAACAATTAGTCAGCGGGGCTTGTCTGTGACAAGTGCTATTAGAAACCACAACAGATATTTATTGTTTTAAACCAGATCTGTCAAACAGTTAACAAGCTGTCAGTCTGTACTTTCGTATTCTTGTTTGCTCAATAACTAACATCAATGAAATTCGGAATGTTATCTTGTGGCTATAACTGTAATTTTGGTGTCTAAAAAGACGTCTAAAATTCGTATTCTGACAATAGATGCAGTAAAAATGCTTCACATCAAAAATATATATTTCGTAGCCATCGTCACCAATGCCATATCAGGTACTAATTCAATTCAAGGTCATTAACTGTATAAGGAAAAAATAGAAAAAATGTCCTTGAATGAATAGCATAAGAGAAAGTTTAGGGGAGGCCAATCCCGTTGGTTATTTGAAGAAATCAAATGAACGATGAACATTTAACAGATCTGATGTTGAATCTACAAGCTGTAAATAAATTTACCAACTTTTTAAAATGTTATTAGAATAAGAATATGACTTTAAAAGTTTGATTTACGTTGTTTTTAAAGAAATGACTTCATTTCTATAGTAAATTTCATTCAAAAGTGACAAAGGAATAGTCAGGTGATAGCTTATAAGCAGTCCTCGGAATAAGTTTCGAACAAATCGAATTAAAATCAAAATCTGACATTTTGCAACAAAAATATTTCTGCATAAAAGGTTTAGCTTGAAATTTGTCTCGAAATTTTGTAGTTGTTAAATTCCAAATCAAGGGGGTCATTTAAAGATAGAGTAGTTATTTAAACATAAAGTTAGAATTGCAAAGACTTGAAATTTAATTTTCTGATTGATTCTTAAACTTATGCTATTGAAATCTGCAGACGGATCAATTGCGAATATTTTATAAGACCTATTCCTAATCTTTCAAAGAAAAGAAGCCTTTTTTCTATTTATGCAGTAAAGACTGTTTCAATCACCATTTATCCAGTTTTAGCCTAAACTCTGTTATCTATTTTATGGTCAAAAAGTATCATTTTTACAAAATCGATTGATTTTTAAATTCTGTTTATAAATAAACCGAGTTAAGAATGGAACCCATAACTTTCTGCTATTCAGGATCCGAATCAATACCTTATCCTACTAGGTTATTTGTGAGCCTTACATTGTCACCGCATTTGAACCAAACATAACTTTCTACTATTCAGGATCCAAATCAATACCTTATCCTACTACGTTATTTGTGAGCCTTACATTGTCACCGCATTCGAACCAAACATAACTTTCTACTATTCAGGATCCAAATCAATACCTTATCCTACTACGTTATTTGTGAGCCTTACATTGTCACCGCATTCGAACCAAACATAACTTTCTACTATTCAGGATCCAAATCAATACCTTATCCTACTACGTTATTTGTGATCCTTACATTGTCACCGCATTTGAACCAAACATAACTTTCTACTATTCAGAATCCTAATCAATACCTTATCTTACTAGGTCATTTGTGAGCCTTACATTGACACCGCATTTGAACCAAACATAAATGAACGTCCAGGCTATTATTTCAACTTCACAATATCAAAGAGATCCTAAAAGTAAATGTATGTTAATAAAACAGAAAGCATATTTCATTCACTTCCATTTACTTTAAACTATAAAAATATCAAATCATAAAATAAATAAATATTAAATCTTCATAAAAGTAAATTGGAACGATGAGCATTTTTATCTGTTTCCAAACTAAGCAAGGATGGAAAAGAGGAAAGCATTTTAAAAGCTTCATTTAGAAAATCTAACCTTAATAGCCTGCTGCTAAATTTTTAACAGGTTGTAAATATTTAAACATGCAAAGGAATGGATGTAGAAATGCTCTTCCTTTCAAGCTTTCAAAAAACTGAAAAAAATGATGTTGCTCAGTTAATAATTAATTGGAAACAGAGCAAAGGTTCCTTATTTCAAGAAGAAAGATTTTCCTTGCCCTTTAAGGTGAATTTTGAATTATATACTTAAAATGAAATGACGACCTCTTAAGGTAATCATATATTCTTTCTGATGCTTCTTGAAAAAGAATTGATGCAGTTTTCTGTTAAATGTTTATTATCGTTGCAAATCATATATATACAAATAAACGTAAAGTTATAAGACCGTTTAATATCATATAGGTTTAAAAAAATATTTGCAGCATTAAAAAAAACATAAACATCAGTTTAAAAAAATACATTAAAGACACACAACAACACAAAATACAAACACAAACAAAAATTGCATATATGAAATTTTTATCTCTGGATGATAGAAAACATTTTAAATTGAATGAAATATTTCTTTATTAGGAAAGTCGTCGAATTATGAAGGCTAAATGCTTATCAATATTAAAAAGTACCAAAGGTCCGTAAAACGAAATTACGCGCGCACCCTAGACATTTGGATATCACTGCCGAGAATCCTTTCTTTTTTTTAAAAAAAATGTGATTGAATTAATTCTCATGGCGCGTGTTTTGTGTGTTTGAGACTTTCTTGCAGGTGGTTTCGAGGGCAAGAAGTTTTCTGAGATATCTCAAAGGATGTACGAGCATTTTGCTTAACAGACATCAGTTAAGCAGGGTTCTCTTTTGTATATCAACCCTTTATCAAAGGACTGCCTTTGTGGGTTATGAGGAAGGGGGGGGGGGGGTAAAGAAATTTCACCGCTTTGAAAGATGAACTCAGATATTGCAGTATTTTGAGGTACCTAAACTCGAATGTTCTTGGGATCGATAGGTTTAATGTTTAATGCCTTTACTCTCAAATAGAATAAACTTTGAAAAAAATTTTAAAAAAAAACTTGTTTAATTAATAGAATGTCATGGCAGACCATAATACATCAGTATCTGCATCAGTATGGTCAATGGAAATTTCTTTTTCATCGTCTCTATTTGATGGGAGCATGCATACGCTAATGTCTTCGCTTTTGCATTCAGAATAATCAAAAACCTTCAATTACGTCAATTCTAGTTTACATAAGAAGATTTCTATTGAAAGTCAAATTTGGATTCTAAAGTGCATTCAGCAAATGTTGTTTGAAGTTGTAAGAGCAATTCTTGTGGTTTTTAAAATATTGATTAATTTACACTTTTTAATTTTTTATACTCTGATTATAATTCTTATACTACACAGTTTGGGGAATTTTTTTAATTCTATCCTATTCTTATTTATTTCATTTTTTTATTCCTTTTATTCTATTATTATATCCTTCAACTCTACATTTAAATTACTCATGTTCTTTCCTGTTATTAAGAAGATATCATTTTCATTTAAAAATTAAAGCAGTTGTGCTAATCCATTTTATTCCAATATTAATGAAATGTATTTAGAACAGAACTCCTGTTATCCACTCTTAAATTGTACGAACCGATTTTGGGAGAAAGAAAATTGTCAGAATTAAGGAAGTAATATTTCAAACTTAGCCAATGACTATGACACTTCCTTTTCCAAAAAAAGAAATTACTTTAAAAAAATGCATATTTTTTACTGAAATACATCCAAAAATACTGCAGCTTTGTCTATAGTGAAAAACCAAATAGTCTCAAGTACAAATAGCGATGCTTTATTTCGTACGAAAATACGAGCACATAGGCAACGAAACACACACGTAATGTGCAAAGATTAACACACACAATCAGCATACAACAGCACACAAGCAGAAGATTAGTAATAAATAGATGTAACAGTATAAAACGCTCAAAGACAACTCGTAGATGAGAGACTTCACATTTCTCGACTCATCTGGTATTCTCACTGACTCAAAATTGACAGACTTCAGCCCTGCCCCTAGGCAAGTTTCCACGACAGTGTAAATAATCATCTAGGGAGACCGCCGAAACTGGAGCCTTAGTGGAAGTACAGCCAAGGATATGCAGTTCCCGGAATCGTGGATTTTATCGCCAAAATCGCCACGACTTTCGCCAAGGCCAATATATATATATGTATATATATATAAATTTCTAATACACATATATAACATAATTGAAGGTCTGATGCATATTTTTTGTGAGTTAATCAATAATTATGTCTACCATTATATTGGAAAGACATTTATGCTTAGAAAGAACACAGAATGAGATAGGCCTAAAACTTTATCTTCGAATGTTCAGAGTCCATCATTTTTATAACTGAGGACAGTTAACTGGAAGATGATTGCTTTCCTAAATTTTATTAACTTTACAACTGGGCATTAGCAATCATATGATAAATTCCGATTGATGACACACTGGAAAGGGAAAAGAAAATTCTAGTAATATTCCAGAATTCGAGAACTTAATTAAAATTCTAATAGTGTTCAGATCTTCCGAGAACTATTGTTGTGTTGTTTCTGATATTGATTATGAACAAGGACAAGTTTAATTGATGGTTCACCAAATTCTCAGTCATGAGATAATCTTTATTTAATCAATAAACACATATCTGATGAGTACATATTTTTGATATGCAAAACATAATCTTGTAAATAACAAGTAAACAGAAATTTACTCTAGGATATATAGCCGATGTTATTCGAAGTTTTGCATGCTACCTTATCTGCGTAACAACATGTATATGAATTAATATTCATATTCTCAAAAAAACATTTTTCAGAATCGAAAATATTTGACAGATATTCGATGTAACTTTTATTCATTTAAAATGTCACAAAGAAAACACAAATATATCAAGATGTTGCATGGCTTTTAATGTTTGATCTATAAAGTATATCCAAACTTAAAAGCAACTATCAGCAATTATGCAATTATACTTTTGAACTTAGAAAGACAGATGGCTTCTTAAAAATTACTTCTTTGCTCGCAGATGGTTGATTAACCAGCTTGTTTGCTTCTTAAAGGACAAATAAGATATATAATTCCTCAAATGAATCTTCACACCCCGGAAGTACATCATTTGTCAATGAAAAGCCAATTAAAATGAAGTAATGTCCACTGCCCGGAAAGTAACGAAAATTGGCCATTTAAATTAAATTCCGCTCCTGACATCAGATTCGAATAGAATTAGTAGATAATTTGTTTCTCCAGCGAGTGACATCTGATGCTGGTGAACAATTAACAGTATTAGACAGATCTAGACCCCTTGTCCATCCTATCTTGGCACTCCCTTAGTGGCAGTAATCCGTTTTCTGATATAATGAGTGGAAATTTCGAGCTATTTGATAACGGCATTTCTCTACTCCTGTAAGCTGAACGGCGGTAATTGCAGTTTAAACACGGTAAGCCCTATCTTAGTGGAATAGCCATGGATTTTATTTATTGATTGTTATTTTGAAGGCAGATTTAAAATGAATATGTGGGAGGGTAATATGTGTAAAATCTATTCTTTGAAATCAAAAGATGTCAATGCTATGTAGTGAAATAATGTATGTTAATAAGCTACTTTGAATGACCGAATTCTGGCAAATGTCGATGTTTCCCGATGAATGTCAGCATTCCAGAAGTCGCTTGGTGTTTGGCCGAAATATTTGCTAAACATCATTATTGCTCATTTAACAAATGAATGCTGGCATTCACCAGCACTAATGATGAATGTTGAATAATGTTTTAGTTGTGTAAGGAGAAAAAAAAATTTAAATCCCATTTCAGTATTTAAATATGTATGATGCATATCAAAGACGGTCAACTCTTTGACAGTTTTGGTCCAAAAGATTCTAAATATTAGATGCCTTTAACCCATTGTTTGACTTAAACCTTTTCTTGTACTGTGGATTTATAAAAAAAAATTATCTTCCATCCCGAGTAATATAATTCTCCTTGAGATGCCAAGAAGAAAACATTATCTGAAATCATCTGGTATAATCTGAAATCTGAGAACAGTATCTGTATAAATAATTTATGATTGTTGAAAAAATGAAGAATTATTGCTACTATTCTTCAAGTATGATTAAGTTGAAAGTAACCGATCTACTAAATCTAGTTAAATAAAAGTAGTTAAAAGCCTGGAATTTTTCTCACTCAACGTAAAATAACATTATAGTTGAATGTACAAATTCTCTATTGAACAAGTTAATAGAAGTATTTTTCTTCTGATTATGCTGAAACTAAATATATCATTAATTTGTAATTAACTGCCAGTGTTGTCTTGTCGAACTTTTAGCACTTTAACGATTGTACTTTTAGTGTCTGAGATTATATGAAATAAAACTGAAAGATAATATTAATCAGTATAAGTTTTATAGACAAGCTCCTATCTCCTCAACCTTTCAGTAAACTTTTCAAAAAGCTCCATTAAATAATACACCATTTCTCATAAAATGTTGCTTCATTTCTAAGCAATAGTTTGTCTTTTATTATTTTTTATTCACAACTAGTAAACTCTTCTAGGCAATTATTTATGTTGTAAGTCTCATTAAACCCGTATTTTTAAGATAGTACTTCAAAATTGAACTGAAACAACGCTAATTAATCATATGGTAAAGCAAAAAAATATAAGCATAGAATGTGTTTTTTTTTTTTTTTTTTTTTTTGAAATAGCGTTGTCATAAAATTCTGCTTTGTTACTCTAGACAATAATTTTTTCAGCAATAAAGTTAGACTTTTTCGGCATTCATTAGTTAAAATTTTCATAAAGCGTAACGTATTTCCTAACATAATAAATAGAGTGGTTGTTTAAGATGGTAGAAATAGCCGTAAATTTAACTTTGCTTTAAGGGAGGAGTTCTTTAAACTTTTTAAAAATTGTTGGCAAGTCTGTCATATGACGACAGACGATTTATTATCCAAAACTTTAAAGGCTGCATTATCGAAAGTATTTAATTTGTATACTTGAGCTAGACATGCCCATTAAGTTATCAAATTTTTGAATTTATAATCCTGCAGCTGAGAGCAGTTGAGTGCAGCTGAGCGTTTCTTCATGTGCAATACACAGACAATTTCAAGAAATATCCAGCCATATTTTCCACTATAATTGAGTTTTATATTATTTGAAATAAGAGGAATATCATTAGATTAAATAAGACATTCTTAATTTTAAGAGATTATCTGGGGATTTATTTATTCAAACTTAACGTCTCATCATCACATACTAGTTTCGTCTTAGTAGGGAAATGTCTTTTATCCTATTTCAAATGGAAATAAAGGGTGTCCCAAAATCAATGCAAGATTTGAACCATTTGTGCAATAAAATATTGGCAACCGTATTAAAAAACTATTTGACAGCTGATAATTTATGGTTAGTATAAATGGAGTGTTACATGACAGAACAACTTGCTCTCATTGTTGAACAATATTTTATAAATAATGAAATTTTGGCGATCACTGTTAAGAAAATTGAGAATTGGCCCCTTAGATCGTGTGACTTAACACCATTGGATTTCTTCTTATGAGATTATTTGAAATCAAAGGTCTATACCAACATGCCTAAAAGCATGCGTGCTTGGAAGGAGGAAATTCAAAGCTGCTTCAAAGAAATGCAGCCACATTTATGCAAAACGGTCAGGGAAAATTTCGAGAAAAAAGCGCGTATGTGCCAGCAAAGCCGTATAAGCCATTTGTGCTGTTATTCCATACATAAGCCTACCTATGTACTTTACTATTCAATAAACATATAACAATTTGAAGGAAAAAACTGTTTTATTTTTATTTAATTCAAATGTTGCGTTAATACTTTGTTCTGTCGGATAACGCTTCATTTTTACTAAACCAAAACTATCAGCTATCAAATGTTTTTCAGTTGGTTTGCAAACACTATATAATCAAAAGAATTAATTGATTAGAATTGGTTCAAAACTCTCCGGTTTTTTAATGATGTTATATAGATATGACGAAATCTACTGATGAGAATTCAGATAGGTCTGAACTAGAAAATTAAATCGTTTGATTTGGTATCTCTATTATGTTTAATGGGGCTTGTACAACTCTTAATCAAAATTACAATTTGAATAATCCGATATGTCGTGCGGCATAAGGATAAGTCTGAATGACCGGACAGTCACAATAACATTGGCAGAAACTGAGGTTAAGTCTGAAGGGCCATCACTGGTCACGCTACAAACCCTCTAATGGGAAGTACGTCCCATCATCGGTAAGGGGTAGTCGACCCTACACGATATTTGTACCCTGGCGAAAACAAACCACCATAGCGGTAGTTTCTCATCGTCATATCTGAGGTGCCTCAATGTGGGAAGGACCAGCTTTTAAGATACGAAAATTTCAATGCGCAGCTTAGGTGCAAGTCATTTTAGGTAAAAGTTAACCATTATTCATTTGAAATGTTAACAATTTACTTATAAATACTATAGTAAGTGATGTATAGTAAGTGATTTAGTACTTAACTCTACCAACATTGAAATGCCTCAACTGCCCGTCCAATAAAACTATGGCGGTTGCCTGAGACGCCTGGATATTCCTAAGATATTGCCACCCCATTCCGTTAAGTGTGATAGATTGAATAAAATTGGATTGCGCTTTATTCATTAGAGATGCTCTCTCAGATGTGTTTGAAGGGCTCCGAGGATTTCTGAGAACTCTCAGAGGGATATAGAGGATACTTATATTTAATAGTCATACGTTAAGTTGGATAATCTTACATTTATTAACCCCTTCATTGTGGTTTCTGAGGAGGTAACGAAATTTTTTTCAGTGAAAGAGGAAGTCGAGAGTTCCAGTATTCTGAGGTACCTAAATTTAATGTTTTTAGGGAGGACAAGTTTAACCAACTGCCCCAATCTTTCAACTTAATAGACTTTGAGGGATATTGAAATGAGTACAATTCAAATTACACTTTTGTTTTTCCTTTTATTAAATTAACTCTTTGCCTCGCTCTAAAATGAGTTTGAAACTCATGAAATATAATTTCTCTTAAAAAATGCGTTTTATACAAACAAAATTCCAAACCACGTGTGTTTAATGTGTTATATCTTGCTAATTGCTTGTTCATAGATGTCATATATCGACCTATGAAATATTAAATTAAATGAAAAAAAATTAAAATAATTATTTATCCTGATATTAGAGAATTTTAATTAGAGATAATAATTTTTCTATAATATTTTTATTAATAATATTAATGAAAAGCTTTGCTCAATATTTTTTCTTCGTCTATAAAATTTTCCTAAATTCAACAATTAATGCCTATAAGAATGGAGGAATAATTAGCACTTCTACTTTTTTGTTCTCCTTGATAAATTCTTCTTAATAAAGAGTGGTTAAAAGTTGTAAGTTTTATTAAGCATTTCAAAAGAAATATATTTATATACGTACTTCTTCTTTTATATTAAACTTAAGTTTGTTTTGGAAATTCTCGTTTATATATATATATATATATATATATATATATATATATATATATATATATATATATATATATATATATATATATATATATATATTGTTACAATCAATCGTTATAACGCAGCGCATTTAATCACTAGTTCAGCAGCTTGCTTGTTGTCTAATCCTCTAATATCTGTTACTTGTCGGTGACTCCGACTACTCTCACACACGACTTCCCTCCAGCTTGAGAGTGCCTGTCTTTTATAGTTCCGGGAGGCGAGGCTAGAATCTTCCGGACCAATCAGGGCGTACCTGGGTGTATCTCGGGTCTTAGTGGATGGATCTTGAACTTGAAAGTTCTCAAACTTTCCAGCATTATCCAATTTGTCGCCAAAGTCGCCAAACGATTGCCAAGTTAGTCGCCAAGTTCTGAATTCATTGAGCTCAGCACGCACAGGACAGATCGTACAACGATCTTTCTTACGATGACACTAGTCCTGCTGGGAAGCAAAATTACAGGTTTGTAACAATATATATATATATATATATATATATATATATATATATATATATATATATATATATATATATATATATATATATATATATATATATATATATATAGTTATTTTAAATTGGGCTAAATACGCTAATATTTTTATTTTATCTTTTACGATAATGCAGTTTAAAAGAGAGAAATTATAAGACATAAAAATCAAAACATATTATTCTCATTATAAAGCGTCATTAAGTTAATAATTTCAAATAATTTATGCAAGCTTATTTATTGTTACATAGGATTAAATCGTCTTTTTTATTTATTTTATGTAAAAGGAAATCGCTTAATTTCTGGTTAATGGAATGAAATAATAGAGTTCCGGAAGATAACAGCGTAAGAAAATTAAATTACAGAAAGGTACGTTGTTCACAAACTAAATTATTTGAGATTCAATTATAACTTGAAAAAATTTCTTGATAAGTGATTGAAATAAAAGTTTCTATTGCTTATGTTAAATAGCTTATGGTATCAAATTGTCTATAGAATTGGTAAAATTTAGTCAATGTTCACAAACAATTCAAATTTTAAATTGGTAGGCAAATAGCCTGAAAGTTTTTTATAACATGCATATTATTCAGAGAATACAACTGCTTCTCTAATTGATTATTTATATTTATTTATTTATAATATTTATTTCCGCTTAGAAGAATAACTAACACATTAATTTGCCTAATTATTAAAAATAAATAATGATTTGACAAAAATAAAATTGCTCCGATGTGTAACATAGTACATTCAGAGTAAAAAACAAAATGCATCCCAAATTTTGTTATAAAAGAATTTGCGAATAATTAGGAAATGGTACTTACAAAGTTCATATTTATAAATTTTTAAAAACATAGTATGGACATAGCATATCTGAATAGTATGTTCATTATATGAGTAACTGATATAACTTCGTTTCGTAGAATTAAAACTAAGTATTAACCGAAAAAAAAATTGGGAAAATATACAAAATTATTATATATTTTAATTTACAAAAACCTTTTATGTTCTGTTATGTTTCTTAAATTAAAATTGGAATATCACCTGAACCAAACGATTTTTAAAAAACGATAATAACTGATTTTTATATTAATTTTAAAATAAAATATTCATTGTATTAGTACTTAAAATTTTGCGCTAAAACGAAGTATAAAAAAAGGGGTTTAAATTTGATAAAATGAATTAAAAGTTAATTTTTCATTAATAAAAAAACATGAAAATAAACTATATGGATAGAGAATGTGATTTAAGGTTTTAATCGTCTGCTTTTAAGATTTACTTTCAGAATTTCGCTAGTTTTGTTTAGTTATATTAACGTCCCGTTTTAAAGCAACACTAGGGCTATTTTGGGATGGATCTTGTAATATTGAACCCCTGTCAGATGACGAGGACGACACTTGAGCTGGCATCCTCTTCAAAATTCCGCTAATGCATTTATTCAGATTCTTAACAATTCTTATATATTCTTGCTCTTCAACAATGAAAAAACACTTACTTTTTCTCGTAAAGCATTACTTTCCTAGCTTTCACTTCAATTTCAGCGATGAGCATTTTCCATTTTTAAGGCATCATTAAATCCTTATTATTAAACAGATAAAAGAGTTGCGTTAACATTTGAGTCAAAATAAAGGAGTAACTATAAAACAGTAATTCAGTAGTTCAATATCTCAATATTACATAGTAAATGATTCAATTTTATTGAATTTTAAAATAATCTGAGTCATTTTTTAAAATTAATAATATTTAAAGGAGCAAATATGAATGGTTGAAGACCTCGAATTTCAGTAGGTGTATCAATTATTATTATTATTATTATTATTTTTGTATAATTTCTTCCAACATTACTAAGCAAAAAATGCAAAATTTTGACTAATAGTATAATTTTGACTCTTAAAGTAGGAAATTGTAGGCTGTCGAAATGTCTTATTTAATATAAATAAGTATTTTCATTATTTTCCACAAGAATTAAAAATAAATATTTGGCAAATCCGTATTAAAATAGGAAATAAAAAAATAAAAAATAATAATTGTTTCATATGAAATAGTCTTTACAAAACAAAATATATTATATTTTTATTTTTATAAATGATTTTTAAATTTCCATATAAATAGCAAATGTCATTAACAAAGGCTGCGGAATCTCAATGGTAATTGAAAATTGAAATGGATCCTATCCATGTGAAATAAAATAATTTAGAAAGGAATCCCATTTCCATTTCGATAATCGGAAGAAAAAAAAAACATAGTTCCCAAAAAAATACCATTTAGATGTAATGAAATATGCAAAATTCATATTAATAAAAATTCATTCCTTTTTCATGAAGAAATGCTTTCATTTAATTCTTAAATTGTTTTCGTGAATAGTAAAATTTGTATCAAAATTCTCTGTTTTCAAATGAAGCAAAACATGTAGATTTATTCGTAATTGAATTTCCTTTAATTTCTATTTTCGAAAGATATTTTTACAAGACACTCAAAATGTATCAATATTTATCGCTTTTCATAATTGTTTAATACCTTCAATTATCCTTCGTGTACATGTATCTCTTGATATATTTAAGATCATAAATAATATTACTTAATGTTTATACTTCTTTTGTTATTTCTTTTCATTTATTTAATACCATTAATTAGCCTTCGTGTACATATATCTCTTGAGATATTTAAGATCATAAATAATATAGCTTAATGTTTATACTTCTTTTGTTATTTCTTTTCATTTATTTAATACCATTAATTAGCCTTCGTGTACATATATCTCTTGAGATATTTAAGATCATAAATAATATTGCTTAATGATTATACTTCTTCTTTCTTTTCATTTATTTAATACCATCAATTAGCCTTCGTGTACATATATCTCTTGAGATATTTAAGATCATAAATAATATAGCTTAATGTTTATACTTCTTTTGTTATTTCTTTTCATTTATTTAATACCATTAATTAGCCTTCGTGTACATATATCTCTTGAGATATTTAAGATCATAAATAATACAGTTTAATGTTTATACTTCTTTTGTTATTTCTTTTCATTTATTTAATACCATTAATTAGCCTTCGTGTACATATATCTCTTGAGATATTTAAGATCATAAATGATATTGCTTAATGATTATACTTCTTCTTTTTTTCATTTATTTAATACCATCAATTAGATTTCGTGTACATATATATCTTGAGATATTTAAGATCATAAATAATATAGCTTAATGTTTATACTTCTTTTGTTATTTCTTTTCATTTATTTAATACCATTAATTAGCCTTCGTGTACATATATCTCTTGAGATATTTAAGATCATAAATAATATAGCTTAATGTTTATACTTCTTTTGTTATTTCTTTTCATTTATTTAATACCATTAATTAGCCTTCGTGTAAATATATCTCTTGAGATATTTAAGATCATAAATAATATAGTTTAATGTTTATACTTCTTTTGTTATTTCTTTTCATTTATTTAATACCATTAATTAGCCTTCGTGTACATATATCTCTTGAGATATTTAAGATCATAAATAATATTGCTTAATGATTATACTTCTTCTTTCTTTTCATTTATTTAATACCATCAATTAGCCTTCGTGTACATATATCTCTTGAGATATTTAAGATCATAAATAATATAGCTTAATGTTTATACTTCTTTTGTTATTTCTTTTCATTTATTTAATACCATTAATTAGCCTTCGTGTACATATATCTCTTGAGATATTTAAGATCATAAATAATATAGCTTAATGTTTATACATCTTTTGTTATTTCTTTTCATTTATTTAATACCATTAATTAGCCTTCGTGTACATATATCTCTTGAGATATTTAAGATCATAAATAATATAGCTTAATGTTTATACTTCTTTTGTTATTTCTTTTCATTTATTTAATACCATTAATTAGCCTTCGTGTACATATATCTCTTGAGATATTTAAGATCATAAATGATATTGCTTAATGATTATACTTCTTCTTTCTTTTCATTTATTTAATACCATCAATTAGCCTTCGTGTACATATATCTCTTGAGATATTTAAGATCATAAATAATATAGCTTAATGTTTATACTTCTTTTGTTATTTCTTTTCATTTATTTAATACCATTAATTAGCCTTCGTGTACATATATCTCTTGAGATATTTAAGATCATAAATAATATTGCATAATGATTATACTTCTTCTTTCTTTTCATTTATTTAATACCATCAATTAGCCTTCGTGTACATATATCTCTTGAGATATTTAAGATCATAAATAATATTGCTTAGTGATTATACTTCTTCTTTCTTTTCATTTATTTAATACCATCAATTAGCCTTCGTGTACATATATCTCTTGAGATATTTAAGATCATAAATAATATTGCTTAGTGATTATACTTCTTCTTTCTTTTCATTTATTTAATACCATCAATTAGCCTTCGTGTACATATATCTCTTGAGATATTTAAGATCATAAATAATATAGCTTAATGTTTATACTTCTTTTGTTATTTCTTTTCATTTATTTAATACCATTAATTAGCCTTCGTGTACATATATCTCTTGAGATATTTAAGATCATAAATAATATACCTTAATGTTTATACTTCTGGTGTTATTTCTTTTCATTTATTTAATACCATTAATTAGCCTTCGTGTACATATATCTCTTGAGATATTTAAGATCATAAATAATATAGCTTAATGTTTATACTTCTTTTGTTATTTCTTTTCATTTATTTAATACCATTAATTAGCCTTCGTGTAAATATATCTCTTGAGATATTTAAGATCATAAATAATATAGTTTAATGTTTATACTTCTTTTGTTATTTCTTTTCATTTATTTAATACCATTAATTAGCCTTCGTGTACATATATCTCTTGAGATATTTAAGATCATAAATAATATTGCTTAATGATTATACTTCTTCTTTCTTTTCATTTATTTAATACCATCAATTAGCCTTCGTGTACATATATCTCTTGAGATATTTAAGATCATAAATAATATAGCTTAATGTTTATACTTCTTTTGTTATTTCTTTTCATTTATTTAATACCATTAATTAGCCTTCGTGTACATATATCTCTTGAGATATTTAAGATCATAAATAATATAGCTTAATGTTTATACATCTTTTGTTATTTCTTTTCATTTATTTAATACCATTAATTAGCCTTCGTGTACATATATCTCTTGAGATATTTAAGATCATAAATAATATAGCTTAATGTTTATACTTCTTTTGTTATTTCTTTTCATTTATTTAATACCATTAATTAGCCTTCGTGTACATATATCTCTTGAGATATTTAAGATCATAAATGATATTGCTTAATGATTATACTTCTTCTTTCTTTTCATTTATTTAATACCATCAATTAGCCTTCGTGTACATATATCTCTTGAGATATTTAAGATCATAAATAATATAGCTTAATGTTTATACTTCTTTTGTTATTTCTTTTCATTTATTTAATACCATTAATTAGCCTTCGTGTACATATATCTCTTGAGATATTTAAGATCATAAATAATATTGCATAATGATTATACTTCTTATTTCTTTTCATTTATTTAATACCATCAATTAGCCTTCGTGTACATATATCTCTTGAGATATTTAAGATCATAAATAATATTGCTTAGTGATTATACTTCTTCTTTCTTTTCATTTATTTAATACCATCAATTAGCCTTCGTGTACATATATCTCTTGAGATATTTAAGATCATAAATAATATTGCTTAGTGATTATACTTCTTCTTTCTTTTCATTTATTTAATACCATCAATTAGCCTTCGTGTACATATATCTCTTGAGATATTTAAGATCATAAATAATATAGCTTAATGTTTATACTTCTTTTGTTATTTCTTTTCATTTATTTAATACCATTAATTAGCCTTCGTGTACATATATCTCTTGAGATATTTAAGATCATAAATAATATACCTTAATGTTTATACTTCTGGTGTTATTTCTTTTCATTTATTTAATACCATTAATTAGCCTTCGTGTACATATATCTCTTGTGATATTTAAGATCATAAATAATATAGCTTAATGTTTATACTTCTTTTGTTATTTCTTTTCATTTATTTAATACCATTAATTAGCCTTCGTGTACATATATCTCTTGAGATATTTAAGATCATAAATAATATAGCTTAATGTTTATACTTCTTTTGTTATTTCTTTTCATTTATTTAATACCATTAATTAGCCTTCGTGTACATATATCTCTTGAGATATTTAAGATCATAAATAATATAGCTTAATGTTTATACTTCTTTTGTTATTTCTTTTCATTTATTTAATACCATTAATTAGCCTTCGTGTACATATATCTCTTGAGATATTTAAGATATAAATAATATAGCTTAATGTTTATACTTCTTTTGTTATTTCTTTTCATTTATTTAATACCATTAATTAGCCTTCGTGTACATATATCTCTTGAGATATTTAAGATCATAAATAATATAGCTTAATGTTTATACTTCTTTTGTTATTTCTTTTCATTTATTTAATACCATTAATTAGTCTTCGTGTACATATATCTCTTGAGATATTTAAGATCATAAATAATATAGCTTAATGTTTATACTTCTTTTGTTATTTCTTTTCATTTATTTAATACCATTAATTAGCCTTCGTGTACATATATCTCTTGAGATATTTAAGATCATAAATGATATTGCTTAATGATTATACTTCTTCTTTTTTTCATTTATTTAATACCATCAATTAGCCTTCGTGTACATATATCTCTTGAGATATTTAAGATCTTAAATAATATAGCTTAATAATTATACTTCTTTTGTTCTTTCTTTTCATTTAAGTATTTAATACCTTCAATTATCCTTCGTGTACATGTATCTCTTGAGATATTTAAGATCATAAATAATATGGCTTAATTATTATACTTCTTTTGTTATTTCTTTTCATTTCTTCTTGTTAATGAAAAATACTTGCAGCTTCTAAATTTTCTTTTTTTGTTGTATCTTAGTTTCAAATGATGAATTATTTAATAAGCAGAATTATTTTCCTTCCTTTTTCAAATAAACGAAACAAATATCGCTATTCATTACTGTCTTAAAATTAAAAAAAAAAAATATGAAGCAATCACAATTTACGATTAAGGTTTTTTTTTCTTTCAATCTTCTCTGAATCATTAAAGAAAAACAAATGAAGAGAACAAAAATGAATTAATTTTCGAAAGTTAAGTCCAGTCACTTTTATAGTTCTTAATTATCTGTGTGAAAAATTTGACACGCATAACAAACATAATATACAATCGATATAACACAATTTCAAAAATAGTGTTATATCGATGGACCAGTTAGCTGATCACAATTTAAAAAACCATTGCTTCTAAGAATGTTAGAGGGACATTTTTGTTCTTCTTCAGCTCCTTATAGGATTGCAATCTTTGATCAGTTCTTTAATTGAGAAAAAAATGGAAATTACTCGACTCTAAGTCAACTTTCTCGTTGAAGAGGGACACAGTCTCAAACTTGTCACACGAGCTTGTTCATCGAGTAAATCATATGGTTCGAAAGAATAGGAAGATATTAGAGTTGGACGACCAGCATACCGAATTTGCTACTAAAGTGGATGAATGTTTAGACATTAGGGCTCCAAATTTTTTATTTCAAAGAAAATTCATTGAATTTCCAGGCTAATGAGGAACCTCAAAGGGGCATTCAATGTACTTAACTTTGAAGAGAGGAACTGAAACTATGTTCACCTTAATACCTCAAATGTAATTATTATAAATAATAACAATACATAATTGTACATAATCTTAGGTAATAAATTCATTTTGCTCTTTACTCTGATCCTTTCTTTATAGGATCCTTATATCAATTGAGGCTGAAGAAGAAAACAGTCTTATACCAATTAATAAGAATGGAAGCTTATTTTCTCTTTCTCGATATGAGTAATTTCGAAACGTTTTGAAGCTGTTAAAGAAAAAATTCTTAATTTGAATGCAGATTCACCGTATGTGTGAACCATCTGTTTGAATGTAGTTAATTTATCTTTTGCTTGAATATTATGGTCATTAGCTCAAATATGTTTCGCTATCCGCTTTCTGATTTCAAAGTTCATTTCTTAATGGATGCCGAGCTCCTAAAGGAAATTAAATTATTCAGATAAATAGGATATAATTTTGTAAAAAAAGTGTCCTGCAATCAACGTTTTATATACAGGGTGATTCAAAATCATATTTATAGAATGAAAGAATAAATCGAGTTTTGTTAAAGGAATAAAAGTTTATTGGGACACTATTTAAATTCGCCGGATGAGAATTATGCATTTGCGTAAAAATATTTAGGAAAATCATTAGAGATCTTTATTTTGAATATAGGATAATTCAAAATAATTTCGATAAAATTGGAAGAAATTAGAAGATGAATAAATAATATTTGAATTGAATGAGAGAGTTTCTTTTCATTGTAAAATTCTTTGGAGGAAGATTATAAAAAGCATTTACTTCAAAAGTAAGGAATTGTTTAATATGAGATAGTTTTCAATTCTGTTTATGCAAAATAATTAGATTTTGTTCTAAATATAGTTGGAGTAAAAATCTATTTCACACTAAAGACCCCTTCCTTTTTTGAATAAACACAGTATATTACACCATCTAAAATATATATGTAGTACTATTTATTTGATTTATAGCCGGCACTTTGATTTTCCCTTTTGAAAAATGTCTACCTACGATATGTTTACATTTCGACTTTCATATAGTAATTTGCATATATTCAAATGAATATTTTTCATAGAAATTATAAGCCTACATTATCAGCCCCATTAAAAAAATTAAAGAATTCTAACTTCTTCAAACACTGATGAATTATCAACAGCTATTTTAAACGAAATTCTTCAATAAATTTGAACGTATATAGATTTTAGCGTATATTAATTTAAATTTCTGTCCTTTCCTATTTATTCGAAATTTTAAGAAGCCTTCAGCCGTAAGTAGGGAGTAATGAAGATAATCGAGTTTTGATAATTCTAAATATTTAATCGTTACTCATTCAAAAAAATTGAATGATTTAAAAAAAAATGTCTTTTCAAATTTAAATCATGACATCCGTTTCCGCTGATGGATTTCTGAGTTATATTTTAAAAGGTAATTTTATATATTATTCCTAAGGGATAGGATTTTATCTTCAATAAATAACAGCCTCCTATCATTGACAAAAGAACGCATAGCACTTTCCTCTCGGCTATGAAAACAAATGTTAACTCTGTCACGGCATATAAGAAAGGCAGAAACCTGCTTTGAGAAAGTATGATATAGGGGAGAATGCTCCAAAGCGACATTTTTTTTGGATTAAGGATAAGGCCGGCGTTCTGTATACACTGAAGGACGATATTCAACCCCTGAAGATGTTCGTCGAATGTTTCTGAGAACACCTCAATATAATCTAAATAGCAAAGGCACAATGTCCATTTTAAATGTCGCAGAAGATTATCCATCATCCTTTCAAAAGTTGCAGGAGCATTGCATAAGCCAAATGGCATCACTTTAAACTCGTATAATCTCTCAGGTGTTATAAAAGCCGTTTTTCACGATCGGATTCATTGACTTCTATTTGCCAGTAACCGGAGTAGAGATGCCAGTAACCGGAGATATATCTTGCCCCCTTCAGGCAATCCAAGGTGTCGTTAATACGTGGCAATGGATACAAGTCTTTCTTGGTAATTTTGTTGAGTCGGCGATAATCAACACAAAAACGCCAGCTGCCATCTTTTTTCCTGACCAAGACGACTGGAGATGACCATGGACTTCCTGCTGGTTGAATGATGTTTTTCTCTAACATTTTGGTTACCTCCTCACTGATAATGCGGCGTTCAGATGGGGTCACTCTGTAAGCTCTCTGACTGATAGGTAAGTGGTCGCCTGTGTTTATTCGGTGTTTAACATTGAGTTGGTTTCCGTTCTTGAACGTCCTTTCTTGATCGAAAATTTCTGAAAACCTCTGGAGTAGATGAAACATTCTTTCTTTTTGGTCGATCCTCAAATCCGGAGCTATCATCGTGGTATAATCGGTGACACCGAACTTTGAAATTGAAGTGGTCGTGGAATAAGGCGATCCCTCATCTATGGTATTTACGCAGTCTTCGTGTAAAGGTTCGGCATACCACATGCACATGCCTTTAGGGGGGGATAATCTGAGGTTCTCCTTGTCCGTTGGCAACCCATAGCCCGGCTTTTCCATTAAGGAGCGTAACTATAGTAGACGGAATAGCAACTTCCCTGTTCAAGAGGGGCATCCTATTTCCCTCTACTATTACGTCGATAGCTCGAAGGTTCTTACGGCCTAAGACAGTAATCTTTCTGATAGAACGAGCAGGTAATGTATAGTCTTCCAACGTGAATAAACGGCTGGAGTCTGGAGTTTGGGATTCTCGAATGACGTCTTGAAACAAAAGTTTCGAACCGTCACAATCTATAACAGCTTGAGAAGCGCCCAAAAAGTCCCAACCAAGGATGATATCCTGACTGCATTGCGGTAAAACAACAAATTCAAAAGCCTGAGGTCTGCCATTGATTTCGAGACGAAGTGCACATTTTCCCACTGGTCTCACGTAATTTCCATCGACGACTTTTAAAAGAACATTGTTAGTTGTTGGAAACATAACTTTCTTCAGTAGGCGACGATACTTCTCCGAGATAACAGAAAATGAGGCTCCAGTGTCCACAATGGCAGGTACTGGCTCATTGCCGATGATTACTTCAATATTGTTCCCAGACATCTTTACGGCAATCGGAGGATTTTGTCACTAGCGGCCTCACCCCCAAGGAAGGTCGCACCGCCTAGTTTTCCTCATTTCTCTGGCTAGGAGATTGACTGGATCTTTTATATGGCGACGGAGATCTGTAGCGGCGTGTCGGCGATCGTCCTCGTGATGGGCTGGGCGACAAACTTCGGACTACTGGTCGGCTGTACTCGTCAGCATAGCGTACCTCATTCGACGTCTGACTCCGAAGTCTCTCTTATTAGCCCGATATGCCTCAAAAATAGCTTTGCGATCTCTGCAGTATCGAAATACATGGCCAGGGCGGCCACAATGGAAACAGACGTGTCTTCTATCAGGAGTGCGCCAGACATCTGTCTTCCTCTGTGGTTGCTGTGCTACGGGGATAGGTCGCCTCGCAACGTCAGCATAGGAAGGTTGGCGTCTTGGTTTGACCTTTGTCTACTCTGGTGTTGTCTGTGACAAAGGAGCCAAAGCATTTTCTAATTCTTCTCGAACAATGGCTTCAATGCCTTGGTCTTGGAGTTCGGGATCAACTACTGGATATATGAGGCGCTGGACCTCCTCTCGCACTATCTGACGTATTAGTGATGCCAGATCCAGTTTTTCGTCAATTGCACAGCCATTGGTACGACATTTGGAAGCCTTTCAAATTGCCTACTCCGGATTCTCTTTTGCTGCATCTCTTCTATCTTTCTACACCATTTAATAAAGTCCTCTATAGTGGTTATTTCTTTCGTCAGTAGTGCCTGGTAAACATCTTTGGGGACTCCTTTTATAAGATGAGACACTTTCTCTTCTTCTGACATATCTGGTTTGACTTGATGGCATAACCCTAACACACTTCGGATGTACCACTGCGTGCTTTCGCCAGATTTTTGAGCTCTACTCTTTAGCTCCTCTTCTGCCTTCTTTACGTAGTGCTGTGTTTCTCCAAATGTCTCTTTTAGCATTGATTCGAAAATATCCCAGGAAATCAATTTCTCTTCATTGTTTTCGAACCATTGCTTTCTGTGCCATCCAGGAAAAAGAACACATTTGCTAGACAAGTCATGTCATCCCATATGTTGAATTTTGATACTCTGTCATATTCCTTCAGCCATTTGCTTGGATCTTGTCCCACGTCTCCTTTAAATACGGATGGATTTCTGTATTGTGGCTGTGCAGATGTCAGGTTTAGTTTCCTGTTCTGCAGGCATTTTCTTTGTCTTTCTGGGTGGGGGGAAATAAAGTCCAAATTCTGGTTCAAGGCCTTTAAGGCGATCGCTTCGTCGTAAATTCGTTTCTACGCTGACTGGAATCGTACCCGGCGCCTCCACCAAAGAATGTCACGTAGAACTATAGTATAGAACTCAATGACCCGCACAAGAGGTAGAGCTAAACCAATTTATTAACTGAACTCTAAATTCAGAACACAGTAACTGACAAATCTTCTGCTTTTATAATAGCAGAGAAAGTTCCAGAATACTCTTCTGGAGACAGTAAGAAAAGTCCAGAATACTCTTCTGGAGACAGTAAGAAAAGTCCAGAACACTTGTCTGGTAAACTAAAGAAATGTCCAGTATCTTCTGGAGCATGAAATAAAGGAAAACATAAAATCAAACAATTATTTACATATACTATTAATCCCATTGTCTCTAGCGGGATTCGAACTCAGGTTTCTTGATCTTGAGACCAGCGCCATGACCATTCGGCCATGGAGATTCGACTGTCTTTCTTCAATGCGGCAATACATTTAAAGCATACAAAAATCTACAATGAATTTATGAAGAAGATTAGAAGATTAAAATCATCACTCGTTGTCTGTTTTATGAGCAAACTTCAAATAAAGGGACCATGCACTAATTGCAAGATAAATAAAGAATTAAAAAAAAATGCAGAATTATAATCCTACTTTCTCATTATTATTATAAAAAATAACAATAAAATAAGCTGGAAGAAAAGTCAGTCTGCATGATGTAAGAAGCATTGTGTTAAAAGGATAGATGAGTTATGCTTTGCTCTTTATATCGGACTGCAAAACGATGTAATTTATTACAACTTATTTATAATTTGACAAAAACATGTGAGTGACTTCCTGAACATGAATGAATTCTCGATAATAGTTTCTTCCTCCATATATTGTAAGGGCCGCGGTGGCCTGGTAGTAATGTCCCGGGTTGTGAGCCGTAGGGTTTCAGGTTCGAGACCCGATTCATCCGAAGAGCCGTCGTGTAAGGGGGTTTGTTGCACGTTAAATGCCAAGCATCCTGCCGCTGGTGTGCTGTGGTGTGGAGAGGGGGTACAAGCTCAAGTGTCGTCCTCGTCATCTGACCGCGGTTCAAAATTGCGGGGTCTGTCCCAAAAATAGCCCTAGTGTTGCTTTACAACGGGACGTTAATATAACTTAACTAACTAACCTCCAAATATTGTGACTTTTTCTTGCTTTGTAAACATTTTCTTGAAGAACAAAATCGAAGGGAAATAATATTTGTGTATCATTAAAATTCTGGAAAAAACTGGTATTCTTTTTAGTTGTCGAATATTCAGTATTTATTCTTATAAGTGTTAAATATTTTTTTTGAAAAATATTAAATATTTTTTTTTAATAAAAGGCTGCTGTCGCCGTATTCATAACTAGTACAATCTTAGAACCAATTATTTTAAGTTCTGAGGTCTCATTAAAACAATTCACTGGAGCTAAAAGTTTGGTCTTAAATTTCATTTTGAAAATAATTAATAACATGATAAAATAAAAAAAATAAATGGCAATCACTGTGAAAACAACAATTATTCTTGAAATTATTATTTAGTATTTTTCACAGGAACATGGGCTGTTTTTAACGATGCACTATTTCAGAATACGTTTTAATGACATACAAAAATAACATTATGTATGTATATTGTTTAAAATATAGGTAAGGAAATAGCAGATTAAAATAGCTGCTTAAATAGCAGCTTAAATTTTTATATAAAATTTCAAGAATGGCACTAAGTTAAAAGATAAAAATTTCTACTACTAATAAAGATCAATATGTTTGTCTGTGTGTTGGCGCTCTATAGGCAAGACAGTTTGACTTAGTGCTACCAAAACAGACTCATATATACATAGGAGAGTGGAAATGTGCAACTAGGAACGAATTTTTTGAATTTTTAATCGGAATGATGATCTAAATAATCTAAACTCTGGCGTTTTCCTGCTATTACTGCCATAAATATTATTGTAAAAATATGAATTTCGCACCGTGTAAAAAAATGACATTTTTGATAATACCAATTAAATAGTCGAGAAAGCTTTACTTAATATAAGCATATATTTTTAAATATATATTTTTGCCGAATTTTCAACAATAAACCACACTGTTGTTTGAAAATTCAAAACATTTTCATTGTTTCATAAAGTTTCATTGTAATAATGTGATTTTATTTCATTTTTGAAACCTAACGAGAAAAGTTCTGCTTAATAGTTACGGATTTATACCATAAAACTGAATGACCGGACCACCGCAACAGCAAAACTGGAGGGAGCAGTGGTTGAGTCGTAAGGGCCATCACCGGCCACGGTACAACCCTCCCGGAAGGAAGTAGGTTTAGTCATCGATGGAAGGAGCCAGATCCCCCTCCTTTTTGTGTACCCACCTGGATGGCGAGATCCAACCACCATACCGGAAGCATCTCATCCTCATTCCGAGGTGCCCCCAGGAGGTTTCATATACACTATAAACATAATTTAAGTAAAACAATAAAAGCAATATGGTCTCAATGCCGGAAGTTAAGGTTTAAACAATTTATCTGAAATCTATTGTAATCAATATTCCTGGTAAATCAGCTAATTGCATGAGGCTGTTAATACTATACAATATGGAGAGAGTGAACTATTTATACAATTTTGCTGTAAATCATTAAGAAACAATCCAATTTGACCCTAAAAGAACGAAATTATATTATAAAACTTTTAATGTGTAACGTCGAGTTACATATTATACGAATTAATCCTATGAAATGCATGCTCGTATTAAAAATGTCTATCCAACTTTTACACTTGGAAACTGCTTCGTAAATATTGCAATCTTTTTTACAATTATAATAGTGAATTAGTTTTCGAAATTTTAAAATTTTATTATAGCTTTCTAGCCTACTTGTACACAATGACAAACTGCATTGTTATGATATTTTCACGATATTATTAGACATTTAGAATCTCGAGCAATATTGTGGAAATATTCTCGAGTTTTAGAGTTTTATTTTGCTGGATTCGATGCCGTATGGAAAGTGGCAGAAAGCAGCAAACAGAAAAAGATGCGGAATCTGCTTTCCCGCCCCCTCTAAATATTCCCATTCCCCTTTGTGGCTTAAAAACACATGGAAAGCCAAGTCTTTAACTTGAATTGGCAATATCAGTGCCAGCTACCAAATCAGTTTTAACTTGTCTAGGAATCGAGCACACGAGATTGACACGTTGATACCTGTTTTCTAGAAAAAAATTACAACATGTCTGTGTATGTAACATGTCAACATGTTACATACAACATATTGCAAATATAGAAGTCAGTTTTTCACATTCATATTGATCCGCAGCAAATTTAATACTTCAAGCATATTATATTAAACCAGCGAAAAGCTCTAGGCGGAAACATCTTGCATACTAGGGATTATACAAAACCCAACTTTTTGAAAAACAGGTTTTCGAATTCAATATTTACAAAAAACCGGTTTTATCCGGTCTTCCAATGTTTGTCAAAAAAATAGAATATTGAAAATATTTTATTTAATTTATATAAAATATCAATAGATGAAATCAATGTCAAAGTCAAAATATTAAAAAAAAAACTTAGGAATTACATATACATATTACTTAAGTGAAATAAAAAAAACTCGCACAAAAATTTCAAATAATATTTATATTATTTTCACGAATTTTAATTTCTCTGAAGAAAATACGATTTTAAAAAACATAAAATATCCCCTAAAAGGTAGCTGAGTCTTATTCATATTTTGGATACAATATTGCCTGGAAGTGAAAATACTCGTTAATTATCTACTGAACTTCGTTTTATAGTTTTCATGGCATCAAATAACAAATCTGAACTTTTTGTTCTTTTATTCATTGACTCAAATAATGAAAATTCAGCTTTCAGTATCTTTGGATTTTTAAGTTTTTCTTCAGGGTCTTCAAGAAACTTTTGATTGATTTTTCCATGACTGCTTTTAATAAAGCATTGCTTTGATGAGTAGTTTCTTCGGTTTGCTCTTCATCGAAATTGATTTCCGCATAAGAATTCGGAAATATTCTAGACAGTATCTTTCCAGATAACTCAATAATTTCGGTTTTTGAAGCTAAAGATAGCACACTAGATATCTTCGCTGTATTAGAAATGTGCAATATACATCAAAAGAGTTGCTATTTTTACTTCTTTCTTGAATTCGCTCATCTTAAGCATATAATAATTTCAAACTTATTTCAGTGTTTAAAATTTTATTTCATTTAACAGAAATTCAGATATACCTTTCCTTGGTAACAATTTGGTATCTCGTTGCCTAAACCTTCAGCTGCTAGACGAATCGGTCCCCGATAAAATTCATTTTTTTTTTAAATTCTTAAAACAAAATTTAAGAGGAATATCCAGGCGTTCAGGAAAATCGGTTTTCTTAATTTAAAATCAGGTTTTCAAATGTGTCAAATTTAATTTTTTAAAAAAAAAAACGTTTTTTTAAACCGGGTTTGAAAAACCGTCAAACTTTATTGCATACTGTCTAATAAACGTGTTATCACTCTCCCTATCTCCGCATGGAATTGTGGACTTTGGATAAAGTCGTGGAAAGCACAAGTGACCACATTTTATTTTCTAATGATTATAATACTATGCTTCGTATTAAAATATAAAAATCATTTCCTGTACTTTAATCGACAAGTCATTTAACTAAAGTAGTTACAGTACGGTATATTAGGCTGCGATCCTTGGTGCTTTTTTTAGTAATTAATAATTAGGATGCGGTTAATATCTAAGTATATGAAATCAAAATATGTATTTTAGATGCCTCTTTTCCAATCGATAGAAATCAAAATCTCACAAAGAACTACAAATGTAGCTACAAGATCGCATACAAAATTTCATTTATTTAAGTCAATTCTTTTAGAATAAGTTTTTCATATACGGAAAAGTTTGGATAACCGACGCACAAGCGTTTGACTGAATTGGTTCCAAATTTAATTATGTTCACCACTTTAGATGTTAATATATAGAAAGTAATATATGGAATGCCTATATAGAATGATAATATATAGAATGTCTATATGGAACGATAATATATAGAATGTCTATATATAGAAATTATCCCCCTAGTTCTTTTCGTTTTGTAGTTATCTTGTTAAATTTTATTCGGATAGCCAGATTGACAGATTTTTTTTTTTTTATGTTGAAAGTTTTCCACTTTAATAGAAATCTACAAATTTTGTGTAAACACTATATACCAAATTTCATTTATCTACGTCAAAATATTTTTAGGCTTTCTTGCCCGCAGACAGACATTATTCAAAGACGTGTTTTGGGGGACTTAAGAAACCTGTAAACGTAGTGATGTATAAAAACTATTCGAATTTTTTGATTGCATTACTTTATCTTTAGTTATTTCGTTTCTTTCTATTTAGTTGTTCATGAACGAGAAACTGAAAATAATGCTTGTTATATCTTTGCAATCATTCATTAAAGTTTTTTTCAAAATAGTTACATTCTCACTTTTAAGCTTGATTTAATGCTGTCAGTGAATTGTAAAACTTCACAGAACATGTTTTAATGCTTTCTTTTCTTTGCACGTTGTAAAGATTCGATCTTGTCCGATCAGATAAAGGGTAGCGTTTATAAACAATTTTCTTTATTTACATAAAAACAACTCTTTCTTATCTATGTAAAATGAATGATGCTATTTACAGCACGAAAATTAAACAAGAATAGTTCCTCGAACAATTTCGGAGAAATCACCTTCACAAGAACAGCTAACAGGCTGTTGGCGTCTCAGGCTACTACAGGGGTAGCTTTCGGATTCCACCGAATTTCCTTCGGGTGGAATTTTTCTCAGAAGTCCAATTCACACGAATCTCCTCTCTTCTCTCTTTCTTCCGAAAAATCTCACCTTTTATTTTTCTCTCAGACTCCACCTCTCATGTCCACATTGCTACACTTGGGTTCCCTGATACCCAATCACCGTTCAGAAAAAACCTGAATGGCCTCTGGTCGACCGTGGGAAAGTTCATTGATGACCCACCCTCCACAATAGGAAAAATAAAGATTGACATCTGGAGGATTTGACACTCTCACCTTTTGAAGATACGATTTATTTCCCTGGGAAACGCACGTGTGGTTCCTTATCTGGACTCACACTTATTGACCAGATGACCGTACTTAAAAAGTGGGTCCCCCATCTGGCAATCTGGAGGCACTTAACATTCTGGGAGTTCCGTTGATGATACAACTGGCTGGAAATGCCAATTATCGAGTGTGGGAAAACGGAATGTCACAGTGGTCAACAGGGTTTCAGGGTGATTTAGCTAAGTCTTTACAACGTTTACTAATTTTTCAAAGACCTTCATCTTTAGAGGATTTAAGGGCATCGACGGGCTAGATTTTTAGGTGTAAGTTTTTCCCATCATAGGAAAAAAAATCCCTGTTTTTGGCATCCCTTTTGGAGATGACACGTGACGAAGTCTTCTAACCAGATTAGTTATGATTAGTCTCTCATATACGAAGTGTAGAGAAATTATTGTAATTGTCAAACAATTCGATTTTGGGATTTTGACGAATATTCGTGTTTTATAGCTCCCTGATCCAGAAAAACCACAGTATGGAATTATGCCTGCCTCTGCATGAACACGATAATTGAAAATTGCCTTCAGACGGATGTCGTTAAGTATGTGGTTTATATGTGGGTTAGTATGTTATGCGGTATATATGTAGGTTTAGGTTAAGTATGTGGTTAAATTTGCAAATTGTTGTCAAATTTTGAGTGGAATTCATTGAAAGGCAAATTTTCTGTTCGGTTGTCTGAGAACTAGCAACCTGATAACTACAAAGCAATTTATGTTTTGTTGTTATCAATGGATTTAGATGGAGTTATCAATGGAGTCCACAAGTTTAGTTCCTAAAATTTGATTCAAATTTGATACACAGGTTTAGCTTCTAAAATGTAGATTCTTATAAATTTTGAACGAAATCTGCCAAAGGGATAACTGCCTGCTGATCTTCACTTTAGCGTGCTTGAAAGAACAATAAATGAAAAGGCGCAGTTACTAAATAAATGAAATTTAGTATGTGATCTTGTGACAACATTTGTATTTCTAATGAAATTTTTTGATTTCAGTTATCAGCAAATGGCATTCAAAATTCATATTAAAATAAACATACTTATTCATAACATATGTTTTAACCGCATGGTAGGGATTTATCGCCTATAATGTCTGGCAATGTTCACAAAAATATATTATAAAAATGCTAGGTACATGCCAAAGATCATTATCTATATTTCGCCAATTCATGCCGTTCTCAAAGCCTAAAAATTTATGAGGGTGATTAGAGATAATACAACTTTTATAAAAAAGTAATAAGGAATTTTTTGAGGGTGGGAAACCACTCTTTTTGGTTAAAAACGATGATATTTTATGTGAGGTGTTGAAAATTTAAAGCAAAATTTCAATCTTACAAATCGTGTAATCTTGTGCGCAGAAAAATAATGAAAATTATTTTAATGTACAAGTTCTATGACCAAAAAAAGGAGAAAAAAAATCTTGTTCTGTAAGACATTAAAATCCGACTACGAACATCTCTCCCCTTCAGTTGAAATGCTAAAAGATTTTAGACTCTGATCTGAAAGACCTAGCTCTATCAAATCAATGAATTTTCCTTCTGAGAAATATTATGAAGTTGAGGCCTTCATTTTGTATTCATTACTACTTTAAAGTTCAGATGTTGTATATTTCGTTTGATGAAATAATATCAATGACATAAAAACTTCTGAATGACTATCCTAACTTTGTGCCATTTGAGTCTTTTGATTATATGTTCTTGTTAATATATGAATTAGATAATATGAATTGTATAAATATGCGATATGAATTACATGAATAAGGTAGGCAAAATGAATTGAAAAACATCAGAATATTTTAGTGATTGTAGGTAACATTGAAATATTGAGAATATTTACTAAATAAAAAAAAATCCAACTTGGCAAAAGTATAAACATTTTCAAAATCCGTAACCTTTAAATTTCCTTATAATTGAATTATTTTTCTGCAGCGCAATGTAATTTCGAAATATAAATCTAAAAAATTCTTAGTTTTGAGGGTTTGCATTTATTTGTAAAATATATATTACGTTTAATTTTAATTAAAACGGAAACTCAGAAATTTCAGAATATTTTATCATAATCGTCACGAGTAATAAGTGAATTGATGCATCGCAAGTTTTATTATTAAGCTCTGAATTAACAATTTCTTTCATATTAAAATATATCTGTAAATAAAGTTCAATATAATATTTAATTAATTTATATTTAATGATAAATTGAATAGAATCATTCCAATGATAATTTTCTTCTTAAAAATTGAGTTTAGTTGAAAATTTGAAATTTAAATGAAGTCGCTTTTTTTATTATTTGATATCTGAAAAGAATTTTCAACATTAAAACAAATTTACAACAAAAGGAGAGCATATAAAACTTAAATCGCTTATAACTTACATTTATTTCTTTTCGAAACTCCTTAAATTTGCATATAAATGGAAAATGGTATTTTAATATGATACATTGTATCAATTGCAGCTGTGAAGTGAAATCCATGCTCAACCCATCAGATACAATAAAATTTATAAATAAATCCCATTTGCATGCAGAATGATTGAAAAATTAAAAGACCTTTCTACAAAGTTCTACTCCAGAAATAATTTCAAGGAAAAAGAAAGAAATGTTCATGTTTATTAAATTGAAATTACTTTTTGATAATCAAATATTTTACTTTTATTTGTCGTATTAATATTCTTTTGTGCCAAAATTATTCTTTGATTTGTTTAATATTAATACTTTTCTGCATGGTTACTTTTTTACGAATTGATTTAATTTAGTTTTTGTTATGGAAATTTATTTTATTTTTGAAATTACGCTGAAAATATATTATAATGTTTTCATTTTCATTTATATTTAGTAATTTCAATTGTCCTTTTCGACACATATATTTAACGACTGATATCACTTGTGTATTACATATGACGTTTGTTCTATAAATTATGAAAAAAATCTAGACATCTTCATACTTTTCTACTTCTTATGCCGCTGTACATTTAAACTATTTGAGTATGTGTACCTTTTCTTGTATATCTGATACTCAAATCAAGAATTAAATTTTCATTCTTTATAATAACATCTACAAGAGTTGGAAATTTAATAGTTTTAAATGCGTGATTAATGTTTAAGTAATTCAGGCACTTGTCTCACTCTATTCTAAATCTGTAGTATTGTTTTCTTGCTCAGTAAATTCCATTGTAAAGAAGAGAGATTAATAGATATTTTTAATGCGTCCTGAATCAATGTTGCGTCAATGACTACGACTTTAGCGAAGGAATTTGGAACTAAAATAAAAGATTCTAGAATGTTTAAGAGTCATGGCAATATTTTTATTAGTTTTAGAGTCCTCTTGAAAATTCAATGTGCTATCAGAAAACTCTATAAACGAAGAACAGCAAGTCAAACGAATGAACTCTGTGCTTGAAGTGTTAATTGCATTACAGTCGTTGTAGTTATTTCACGCTGAACATTGTTTGCTGCTATTTTTTTAGCGATTTGTCCATTATTTTATTATAATTTCTGGAAGTGATGTTTTTGTCAGCGTTTCGGATTTTTTTTTATATGTTTGTTTCAGGTTTCCTTGTGGAATAAAATGTAGTTATCCTTTTCATGTTTTTTTTTTGGACTTCTTTCACCACACACCCTCGGACTTCATAACTACAAGTAATTATGTACCAGCATTATCAAGGACTTTCTCCCAGTGATGTGTAATCAGTTGATATTTGGAATGGAGTTGTTCATCATTTAAGGAATCTCTGAAACAGTTCGGCAAAAATCTTTAATTCTTTGCCAGATTTTCTTTACCCGGATTGATTTTTGATCAGGATTCCTTTCCAAAGAACTAAACAAGTTGATGATGTTTTCTACTGAATTATTCAAGACATTCTCAACGTAATAGTATGCCGTATTCAAACCTTCAAAGAAACTAGGATTACTGCAAATATTTTACAAATCGAATTTCACATATGCGTTGACTGGAACGATGGACCATAAATATTTCAAGCGGATATCTATTCTATTTTAAGCATATTTATATGGTTGTGACTAACATATTTCTAACCTATGCAATCACATTGTTTTTTATGGTGACGTCAAAAAATTGGCAATTTTTTCAATTTCTGGTCTTTAGTGAGAGGTCTTTAATCTTTATTTGAACATAAGTTTAACGCATATGTGAAAGCAGTTTTAATCAAGGGTGGTAATAGAACACAATTCGATGTAAATTTGGTTGGGAGAATTAATTGTTTCGATATTCTAGATGTTCTTATAGACACATGATTATAGCCCGGAATTTAAAAGATATGTTTTTGTTAGCAATTGAACATCTAAAAGAAATTTAAAAAATATGTTTTTGTTAGTAATTGAACATTTAAACAAAATTTGAAAGATATGTCGTTGTTAGCAATTGAACATCTAAACGAAATTTAAAAGATATGTCGTTGTTAGCAATTGAACATCTAAACGAAATATAAAAGATATGTTTTTGTTAGCAATTCAACATCTAAACGAAATTTAAAAGCTATGTCTTCGTTAGCAATTGAATATTTAAGATAGAACCACACTTTAATTAATTGTATTTATAAAACATCCCGGCTTTGTAAGTAATTAGGTTAAAGATTTCTTTTCATTTTTGGTGAAGGAATCCATAGTGACCCTATAATTAAAATTATGGTAACTATGTTTGTGTATATATATATATATATATATATATATATATATATATATATATATATATATATATATATATATATATATATATATATATATATATATATATATATATATATATGACAAAACGAATTCAAAGAAGGAACTAGGAAAAATCTTGAAGTGAATAGTTTTTTTTTTGTGTGTGTTTGTTTAAACATCATTCTTCAGAAATGATTATTTATGAATAAATTTAACATTCTGTTAATGCCACACTATAAAATAAGAAATTCTGTATGCAGTTTTCAGATTAAGAATTTTTTATAAATCATTATTTAAAATATATTTGCATTCTTCAAAATTTAAGTCATGCTTTAAGAATCAGATGCTGTAAAATATTGTTTTATATAATTTTTTTTAAATTAAATATTCAAAAAAATTTAAAAAAAGTGCTTTATATAAAATTTTTTATAAATAAATATTTTTAAAAATTAAAAAAATGCTTTATAAAAAAATAACGGATATACAGAAAACACGAGACAAGGCACCAAAACAATGTCGTAACTTACACAAGGACAGCGTTTACAAATATTACTAACATAAAGCAGACAAGAAGCAGCCATTTAAATGGAAGCCATCGCAAAATCGTGTTCAGGGCAATGTAATAATACTTCAAGTCTGAACAAACATCTCGTGTGGGCGTTTTGGATTTTATCGCCTTCTATTATGGTAGCGGTTTGATTGGTTTGGTTGTGTTTATTGGTACAAAAGCCATATATAGCCATACTTCACTATAAATATGGCTAAAACAGAGAACATGGATGAAGTCTCAAACCACTAGTCTTTGGGAATGTAAAAAATATAACTAGAAAATAATAGTAATACGAAAAACTAAACTAAATGGGGAAACCCAGCAGCTTTTAAAAATCTAAAAAGATTAGGATGGGGTTGCTCCCTCACGAGATGTTTGCATATTTAAAATTGATGAATTAAAGAAATATACGCGATGGTAATTAAAAACTGAACATTCGATTAAAATATGTTAAACATTTAAATTAACATGACATGTTGAACAGATAGGGCAATGTTCTCCAAATAAAAGGTGTTTATGTGTAAAACGTTTATAGCCAGTGCGGAAATCTTACCAAATCTATTATGGTACAGATTCTTCTTGAATGATCATCTGATCTCTATTCTGAATTGAGATATTGTCATAATTTATGTATTTTCGAGAACCTTCATTTTTGCCGTCACACTCTCCAACTTGCCAAATAAGCCCAAATGTGTCGCACAGGTTGGGCGATACAACACATTTATTTACACATATGCTAAATGAATACATGGCATTCACTTAGCATATTTGTAAATCTGTCATTACAGATATTTTAACGTTATATATACGTTTTTAGAAATTAAGATAATTTTATCTTTCAAACATAGTTAATTACCATACATTGATAGAACAGATTAAAACGTGACAAAATTTTCATCATTATGCCAGTAAAGGAAATCTGATTTAAGAATGAATTTATCTCAATATTTCTTAATTATTTTTAAATATATTTAAATTTTATGCAATCAGCAAAAATTAGAGTGATATATTTTGTTCATTGATGATAATTAATTAAGGGTTCATAAAAATGGATTATTAAATAGATAGTTAAATGGATTGACCTGGATCATTTTCTTGTTATTCCGTGCATCTAATTTTGACACACCTTTTAAACTTCTTCAATATATGCAAGCGGATTTTTTTTACAAATTTTTTCCTTTTATAATTTTCTAATAAAAACGAGTACTGAAAATATTTCTATTGTTTTTTTTTGCAATTAAAATATAATAGCAAACACAAAATATCAGACCTAACTACACAGATTATCCAAAATGTCATTTCCACTTGCTACAATGGAATGTTACAAAGTTAAAACACATAATATCACATTTGAAGACGAAAAAATCCTCAAAACCGGATGACTTCTTATCCTGTCGCCATAAATCCTTTCTCCGGAGTTCCACGTTTCTTTTAAGTAGCCAGAGGACTCAATGTCCCTGATCTCATTTCTCAATCCTGTCTTCTCTAAATGAATCGCCCGTGGGATCAAAGTAAAAGGATATAGGCGGTCAGTAATCATACTCATTGGCTTAAACCAAGCTCTCTTTATTATCTAATAATATCTGATAATGTCTTCGATTACGGATAATATGTCTGCTTACGATAGATTGTGTTATTATTGATGACAACAATCCAAACCGATCAGATTCGTCTCTTATTGAAAAGGGCCGACGTGACACTGGAGGGACAAAGTAGGTATGAAAAAATAAAAACTACGAGACAGAAATAATTTCTTGATGATTCCCATGAGTTATTATTAATTTTGATTGCAACGGATATTAAAGACTAAATATAAATTCAGTGTTTTTTTTATTTAATCAAAAATAATTATAACATTGGTATTAGCAACAAATTTTAATTGCATTCGTTGAAAAATAAATGTACTACGAAAACTACAGTAAATTTTGTAATCGTCAATATAACTTTGTTCTATGCAAGAAAATAAAATATGAAAAACTATTTTTATGTATTTATTTTTTCTGTATATCTTAGTTATAAAATACATTCATTATTTCTTATTCTTTTAATGACAACACCTGATTTCTGATATTCAAAGAATATAATTGAAGATATTATAATCGTCAAAAAGATAGGATCTTAGATGGCCAAATGTAATTTTTAACGTCGTCTGTGAATCAAAATTATGTTTTAATCAAAGGGAGGCTTATCCATGTCGCTATGAATGTCATATACTACACTATCAACCAATAAATAATTGGACACCTGTGATAAAAGAGATAAACACAATTCATTCAATAGTTGGTAGAGACTCTCCTGAGGCAATTACAGCCTTACCCTCCAGGGCATGCGTTCCACAAGTGTTTGGATGACGGACAGTGGCATTTTCTTCCATTCGGCTCCAACTCATCACAGAGCTTTTCTATAAGATTCAAGTCTGGACTCTGGGCAGGACAAGACAGTCATTTAACCCGACTGTCATCATACCAATCTATGGTGGATCTTGTAATATAACAAGTAGCGTTGTCATCCTAGAAATTTAAATGATCTAACCCATAAAATTTCCACATCTTAGGAAGTACATTGCTACCTAAAATAATGGAGTAGGAGTCGGCGTTGAGCTTACCATGAATTGGGATCAAAGGTCCCGGCCGTACCATGAGAAATATCCCCAAACCATAATTCACCAACCTCAAATTTTATTGTTGACACAATACATTCTGGAAAAGATATTCGCCATGCACACTCCAAATCCAGATTCTGCATTCCTACTGGCAGAGATTGTACTTTGATTTATCACTTCAGATAATCTAGGTTCTATGGGTCTTTTGCTGCTTAGGCGGTTTTCGAGGGCTAAATCAGCCGAGCAGCTCAGCCGGATTTTGTAATCAAAGGCTTATGGGCGGCAGCACAATCATGGAAAAAAAAAGTAAGTGTGCTTCCTAGAGCATGGTATTTATTGAAACAACAAACCTAGATGCTTCTTGGAACTCCTGGAGTACGTAGGCAATCGGTTTGGGCAGGTTTTTCCGAATTTGTTTGGAGAGCGCTTGCCGGTCTCTATCTCTTAGTTTCGTGGGTTTGCCGGGTCGAAGCACATTCTGATAATCACCACTCACCTCCGACTTCCTAATCACAAAAGCCACTGTCGATATTGGAATATTTAACTCACTCATCCTCAAATACGTCCATTTCTATGATATCCTACAAGTACGCCTTTCTCGAAGTGAGACAGCTTTGAATTCCTTTTCATCTTGTAATGCGATTTCGTAAACGATATGTAAGTACGTAGGCATGACGTAGATAAAAACTGCAGATGTTCTCATTTGCATGGATGTCTAATACTTATTGGTAGAAAGAGTATAATCTTCGGGATTTGTAATTATCTAGTATACTTGTACTAGAATAGGTAAACAGTCAGAATTCCTGTGAAAGGATTTCGTTCATATTTGGTGTAAAGACAACATACCAAATTTATTCCATCAAGTTCAAGAAGTTTTTGAGTTATTACGCTCAGAGATAGAAATACCTAATTCAAAAATGTTTTTTTTTTCTCTCTCTCTCTCTCTTGGGCTCACGGTGGCCTAGTGGTAAGGTCTCGGATTTTGGAACCGGCGAGTTTCAGGAACCACCGGAGAACCTTCGTGTAAGCGGGTCTCGTGCTCGTTAAATCCGTCAGGACGAAACGTCTTCCCACTGATGTAGCGTGACGTGGAAAAGGGGGTGCCAGTTGAGGTGCCGTCCTCGTCACCTGAGCGTGGTTTAAAATTGCGAGGTCTGTCCCAAAATAGCCCTAGTTTGGTTTGAAAACGGGACGTTAATTTAACTAAACTAATTTTTATTATTTATTTATTTTACTTAAAGAGTTAATATTAAAAGGCTGGAGGTTTGACAAAATCTTGAGTTGCATATATATATATATATAAGAATTGCTCGTTTAAAATTATAAGATAATAGTTAAGACAATAGCAAACATGAAAATGATAGTCAATCGCACGAAATGTCTATGCAGAACTTTGAGATCAACACATAAAAATGAACGAACGATTGACGAGCCTCAGTGAATGTCTATTCAAGTGATATCTCATTTTTCCTATCCTTTCAAAAATAAATGATGCTGTTATGAATCAATTCTGTAGATATATTTTTTCGTCTTACATATTCTCAAAACAAAATTATGAAGTTGCAAGATTAAGACACTCCATGCTTTCGCCAGTCATCATTCTCTCTTTTCAATTTCAACAAAAACCAATCATTTCCAGCCTCTCCAAATACAAAAGAATCGCCAATAAAAGACGACTCAGCTATTTCAAACGTGTTGCATCCTTTCTCTTCAAATAAAATATGATTTAATTTAGTCCAAAAGAAGCGAGTTTCGTCCTTTGTTTACTTTGAATTTAAGGAAGCATTTAATCACACGCAAGAGGATAATAGCAGGTACAATTGGGTCTCAATGATGATAAATGATTGTTCGTGATTCTCTGAAAGAATGGCGAATACGAGACCGCTTTAAGAGTTTATTGATTTTATTTGTTTCTGCTGCTAAACTCCTCAACGGTAAAATCTTGAAAAATAGTTATAATTTAATGTAGAAAGAGTTGAATTCTGATGGAGATAAATTTCGAATTCTTCCTTTTCGAACGAAGGAATAATAGTAATCCAAAAAGAACAAATAATACGTCAGCGAAACGAAATGCAATGTTCAATTAGTAATTTATTTATATCTTTGAGTTGGACAATCCTTTAATCCTGCCTATCTTTCCTCAAGATATTCCATATTTAGACTTGATGAAGGCTGTTATGCTAAATTGAAAAACTTAGTTGAAAATAGGCGTAAGTTATAACAATCAATTAGTTGCGATTTATTACAATACATAGAATTGTATCACATTTGCTACTTCAATATACGAAATTTCTAAGAATTCTTTCATCTTCTTTAAATGACTTTAATTCTTTTAAATGACTTTTAGGATAATGAATTAGCAGATAAATATTCAAATTCTATCTCTTCTATTATCAAAGTATGATATCTATTATAAGATTGTAGACTATATAGAATCTATTATAAGCGAAATCATGATGAATTACTGAGAATGGTATTAAGCTATTAATACGAAAATTGTGAATGTTATGCATTTATGAATTATTATAATACAGAATTGTATAAATATTTCAGAAAATGGAATTAAAATTTTTTCGACTTACTAATTCCTTTTCTATTAATTGTATTTGCTGTTTCCTGGTATGTTTATTACGAAATAAATGTCAAATAGAATATGAAAATTAGAAATGAGGATATGACAAAATTCTAAAGCTTTAATATCAATAAAAAATTCCTCGTTTTAATTTAAAGGTAAGCTCAAAATAATGATTTTAGTTTTATTTCTTGAATACCCAGAAAAACGTGTTTTTCTTTCTTTCTAATATGTGTAGGCAGTTAAAGTTACTGTAATCGTAAAAAAAAATTCGAATTTCCATGTTCGAGACCACCACCAGTCCAAAAAGAGACATCTTTTTAATTATGTATGCCTGTAAATACGATGAACCTTGAGTTAGACGAATTAAATTTGGTATGTAGTCTTAAAAGTTTGATGATTTTGTTCAAATTTTGAACTAGTAAGAAATTTGTATGCCTAGTTTTCCGATTAGATAAATAAAATCTAAACTGTAGTCTTAAGTGTCATCTTAAGCTTTAAATTTTTTACATAATCTGTTAAAGTATTGATCGCCTGTCTCTTTACTTCCGTATTCTTACAAGAACGATAGCACAACAACTCACTGATTTAAATGAATAAATACTCAAGAATATACTTTTCAGTTTCAGGATGAACCCTTTTTTAGGTCACCGAAAGTTTATAATTTCAATTGGAAATAACTTCACCAATTTTATAGTAAACTCCAGAAAATTTGCCTGTGTATCTATTCAGAGTCGGCCTTCTCTATAAAGGGGCCTTCGGGGCAAGAAACTTTTTGCGGCCTAAATTTTTGTAAAGAAATAAAAAACAAGTATAAACAAGAACATATATTAATATTGCAAGTTTATTTAATGCGCGATTTTATTTTTGCTATTAATTATTTCGTAAAAATTAATTTTTTTTCAGATTACAATTCTTTTTTTCAATTTCATTTTCGATGCTTAATATAGCGAGTGCATTTAAGCATTCTGTAACAATGCACGACCGAAGATAATTCTTCATTAATTTTTTATTTGCTGAAAGATGGCTCAGCACTCTCTCTAATAATTAAAATAATTAATTTAGAAAAAAAAATATAAATTAATTTTAAATACTCTTAAATCTGTCTTCTATTTGTGCAATAACGGTATCAACTATACTGTTAAAAAATAGCATCGAAATTCCGCAATCGGGTTTTTTTTTAACTTCAACTTGCTATTTCGGAATACAATCTTTTTCTTTTTCAGAAAAATATTCAAATTACACACTATCACTTTCGCTTCATCTAAAAATGTATTGAATTTTGGATTCCAGTTTTAATTTTATTCACTGAAATTAAATAAATCAAGAACAATTGCTTTTGACTTAAATAATTTATTGATATTCATAAATTTGGACAATATTGGAAACCATACTATTAAAAATAAAATAAATGGCATTTCAGGTATTGAATCCCACAGACTTTTATCTTCGGGAGAGATATTTGCATCAATAAATTCTTCTAGGACATTACAAATTTGTTCGAATTTGGTATACAATTCGGTTTACCGAATCTGTCTTGGCTTCCCAACGAGTGTCACATAATGGTTTAAGAGAAATGTTTTTGTAGAATTTCCCAGTTTTTTGTAGTTGAAGAAAATAAGCAATATAAATTTTGCAATATCGAAAAAAATTACAATATGCGTTCCTGGAAGTGGCGTCACGAATAAACAAATTAAAAGAATGTAATTGGGAAGGCACATGAATTTTATTAGGGTTCCAAGCAATTATTCTAGATTGTACACCTTATATTTCTTTTTCATGTTGCTACCGTTGTCGTATGCTTGGCCTCTCTACAATTCATAATATCTAAATCAAGCTTACTTTATCGTTTCAATATAATCTTTTCTAGCCTTTCTCCAGTCATATTAGTTATTTCTATAAACCCTGTAAATGAGTCATTTATAGTGAATATTTTTCTTCAAAATTTGTATAACTAATAATAATTATATACTATAATACGTGGATGCGTTTATACCGTCTTTAATTTTATTAATTAATTTCCTAAAGCAGAAATAATTTGTTCTTGTGATCTATGTGTTAAACGATGCACAATTCGATTTTTTGAATTTTTTTATTCTGTTTCTATGAGCCATTGGTACAGAATTGTATTTACTTAATAATTCGATTAAATTAAAAAAATTCCATTATTAGTGGCTCCTATAATTTCTTGGATTCCTCGAACTGGAAGGTTATTACATGCTAAAATTATAACCAATCGCATTCTTTGAAATAGTTAAATCTTTCTGTTTCTTTATTTATAGTAATTATTTGTTTATCAATAGTCGAACATAAATTGAGTTGTTTTAGTAATTTTTTCCAAACAATTAACGAATTAAAGTGGCCAATAGAAAGCTCATGATCTTGAATTACATTTGACAACTACCTCCAGTTATTATAATCCCTTATAAATCGTGTAGATTGTTCATCTTCATCAAATAGTATACAATAAAATTTAAAAAAAAAACAACAAAAAAACGAGTATTTCGTTTTTGAATACATTAACCAGCTCCGAAGCTGGGTTTCACCATCTGGTATTTTTTTTAAATAATACGTAAGGGAAAATTATCTATCTTCAGGTTTCTTCGCTAAACATACTTTGTGTTATACAGGCCCTGTTTTAACACAACATTCTAAACTTATTCGTTATAGTAGTACTTGGCCATAAATATGGTTCACTCACATTCACTTGATGAAATATCTTATCGTTATTTTCTGATTCGATCACATTTGTATAAATATACAGTTTTTTGATGAATTTCACAGTTTCTGCATTTCCTTTACAAAATTTTGAAGTTTGTGCGGATTTTTATTCTCCAATTGAATTGTGACTTCTGAAGTAGAATCAATTTCAATGCCAAATAAACTTCGTCAACAAGAAAACATATCTTCTTGCAACTTCTTAAAGTTTAGCATTTTTTTTTTAATTTTTTTTTTTTTTTTTTTTTTTTTTGCTAATTTTTTTCGACACCCAGAAGGCTATGTTCTTGCCATGGACATGAATATATCTAATAATATTAAATATTTTATAGTATGAATTTTCAACCACTATATGCAGTCTTATATAAAAGGTGAAGTGAATGACTGTAAATTTTTGCTTTAGGTTTGTAATATTTGCATACTTGCATTAGACAATAATATATCCATGTATTTCCAAAGATATTAACGATTTTTAAATTTCTTCTTTTCTTTTTCTGCTGTTATATTTCAGAATATAATTTTGTTCTTGATCATGTTGGTGCCCTCAATCTCGGAGCCTCGGTGCATTTCCTTGGTCATACGAGACGCCGTTTTAAAGTATCCGACTTGGTTAAAAGCATGCATTTAGGTGAAAACTAGAAGTTTCATTTTTTCACAGTTTCAAAAATTAGTTAGCTTGTCTTTTTAGTGATATCTTTTTGCCTTTATGTCAATTAGAAGTCAAATTATAGCAAACTATTCACATGTAAGTGATACTTATTTATAAGCATTTAAAAACTTTAAATGCATTTTCTGAAGAAAGAGTTTTTTCGTAATATTACTGTACGGTTATCATCAACTCAAAAAAATAATCAAGATATCTTAATGAAATTTTTAATAATTGCTTGTCGTGCTAGATAAAATATAACGAAAAAATATTTTTCAAAAAGATGCCATCAAAGGAAATGCATGTGCTTTTAGATTAACCGAGATAAAGCAATCATAGATTGTTATGGAAATTAAAATGGTAATATGTACAAATCTATAGGTTTGATTCACTATATAAATGTAATATTTATAAGTGAAATTAATTAATAAATTAATTAATATAATGTATATGTGCCTTTTGGTATCTTCAGGTCAATACGATTGTTATTTGATAAAATAATTACTATACATGCATCAGTTGATTTGGTGAATCAATGCAATTATTATATTTGAAGATAGAGTTAAAGTGATAATTTTTAGGTATCAAATCATGCTACTTTACAGTCAGCTTACTAAGGCCACTGTGCATCTTAAAACAGATTTAAAATTCGCATAGAAGGTATCATATGGAATAGAAAGCAAAGCAGAAAATGAAATAAACATAAACGAAATAAAACTGAAATTCATTAACCCATACTTATATAAAGCCCAATGTGTGTGTGTGTGTGTGTGTGTGTGTGTGTGTGTGTGTGTGTGTGTGTGTGTGTGTGTGTGTGTGTGTGTGTGTGTGTGTGTGTGTGTGTGTTGTCGCTCTACAGAAAAGACCATTTGACCTACAGCTACCAAATTTGGTACATGTATACTTTAGAGGTCGGGAATGACAAATTCTTGAGCTATTACATAAATTAAGAAAGATATTCTTTAGTGCCCATAAAGTTTAAACGCTCAGTGACTCTATTTTCAGTAATCAGATTATAAAAAAATGCTTATTTTCAGTAAAAAATATTATTATATTAATTGCAGATTAATCGTTTCCACTTTAATTTAAAGCATAAATTCTATGGAAGCTAATAAAAAATTAGAGAGATACATATTACGATATGACTGAAGGCCTTTATAATATTATGAGTGAATTATATGACAATCAAAATGTGAAGTTTTAAAATATTTTGATGAAGAATCTATTAAAGTAGGAATTGCGTAAAATATTTAATTATTAAAATTTAAACGAACATTAAGATTGGCGAACCGCCTGGTCGCCAGAGGTAGCTATTAAATAATAAAACAAAACAAAATGAAATAGAAACATAAGAAATCATAATAGAACAGAATAGATCTACATCATAAAGATAAGTGAGGATATTAAAAAAAAAGTTGAAACATCTAGCTTTTCCCTCTCTATAAAATATCGATATTGAGCTGTTAAAATATATATATACATTAAATCATTAAAATTTTCAAAAATATGTGGAAAATGTGTAAATTTGGGTAAATTTATTTATTTAACAATAGAAATAACAAATTAAAACTCATTTTAAATTTACAAATGCACAATATGCATCAGGTTATTCCCTTTCTTCATATAATGTCTTTTTTATTCGGAAATAAAAATGCATCAACGCCATAATGCTAATTTTTTCCCCTCAAATAATCAACATTAACTAAAAACAAATGTACATATAGAACTTAACTGTTTAGTACAATCAAAAGTATTATACCACATCGAAACCATTCCTAAATCACTTCATACTCATGGATTTTTTATTTCCTCATATCTAGTTAGGCGGTCCGATGTCACGTCCGCCCTTTTCAATAAGAGACGAATCTGATTGGTTTGGATTGTTGTCATCAATAATAACGCAATCTATCGTAAGCGGACCTATTATCCGTAATTGAAGCCATTATCAGATATTATTGGATAATAAAGAGAGCTCGGGTTAAGCCATGGAGTGTGATTACCGCCCTCCCGGATCAGGTTTTATTGATCTCAGGGGTGATTCATTTAGAGAAGAACGGGTTCAGAAACGAGATCAGGGACATTTTGACTACTCAGAAATCGAGGAACGCTGGGAAAAAGGATTTACGGCGACGGGATAAGAAAAAGTTATGCGAGAACTGGAAGTGTCTTTGTCAATTAGATATTTTTTGCTCTTTTTCGATTGATGTGATTTTATGTGCGTCAAATTTGTATCAGATCTAGAAATGTTTGGTAATAAAACGCTCGATATCGTTTTTTAACTTATTTGGAGTTCTAATGAAGATAATACCATAATACCTTATTATTTAGGACGTTGAAATTCTAATTTTCTTTTATTGGATTTTTTTTTTTTTTTTTTTTTTTTTTTTTTTGGATACAACTGGATATTGGATTTTACAATTTGGATGCAATTCGATTTGGATTTTACAATTCGATATTTTTCTTTTTCAATAGTTGTGATTTTATGTGCGTCAAATTTGTATCAGATCTAGAAATGTTTGGTAATAAAACGCTCGATATCGTTTTTTAACTTATTTTCAGTTCAAACGAAGATATTTTGTTTATTTTCTCGTAAATTTTTCTGAACATTTTTAAAAAAATCAGTGACATTATTTTATAAGATGTTGAAATTCTAATTTACTGTTATTAGATTTATTTTTGGATACAACTGGATATTGGATTTTACAATTTGCATACGATTGGGTTTGGATTTTACAATTGGATATTTTTCTTTTTCAATAGTTTGATTTTATGTGCGTCAAATTTATATCAGATCTAGAAATGTTTGGTAATAAAATGCTCGATATCGTTTTTTGACTTATGTGGAGTTCTAATGAAGATATTTTGTTTATTTTCTCGTAAATTTTTCTGAACATTTTCTAAAAATCAGTGGCATTATTTTATAAAATGTGAAATTCTAATTTACTTTTATGGGATTTTTTTGGATACAATTGGATATTGGATTTTACAATTTGGTTACGATTAGATATTTTTCTTTTTCAATAGTTGTGATTTTATGTGCGTCAAATTTGTATCGGATCTAGAAATATCTGGTAATAAAACGCTCGATATCGTTTTTTAACTTATTTGGAGTTCTAATGAATATATTTTGTTTATTTTATCGTAAATTTTTCTGAACATATTTTTAAAAAATCAGTGACATTATTTTATAAGATGTTGAAATTCTAATTTACTGTTATTGGAGTTTTTTGGATACAACTGGATATTGGATTTTACAATTGGATATTTTTCTTTTCCGGTAGATGTGATTTTATGTGGTTCAAATTTGTATCAGTTCTAGAAGTGTTTAGTAATAAAATGTTGGATATCTTTTTTTTAGTTTTTTCGTAATTTTATGAAGAAATTTGGTTTATATTCTTCTAAATTTTTCTAATTCTTAAAAAGATAAATGACCTTATTACATAAGATGTTGAAATTCTAATTTACTCTTAGGGCAGTTTAAATTTAATTTAATATTTTTCAATTTAATTTACGTCTAGTGTCAAGATATGTGACTATGTTCGGGATAAAGTTTTTGAAAAACATTCGAAAAGTATTATATTTTTATATTTGGAATAAAAAAAAAGATTCAAAAAACATATATGAAACCAACATATACCAGTTAAATCCCAAAAGATTTTTTTAATTGGAAAAAGGGCTAAAAAGTGGTATAAAACAAAAATCTTCCAGTTTAGATATTTATCAAATGACTTGCTTAACATTTTGCAGATAGGGGGGTAGATTATCTAGTTTGTGAACTGCAAAATAAGCTGTATTTCTATCCATTCTTTAAATATTGGAATTACACTGATAAATAACACAAAATTTTCATTTTTTTCACAATGAGAAGCCTTAAAATAATCATAAAATATTTTTAAATGAATATATTACTTATTTTCTAGTTCTGAAACTGCAGAATATATTGAGAAATTATTATATTAAGTTTGAACAAAAAACATGCATTAGATTTTAATTTATGAAGGTTTTTCGTAAGAAAATTCTGCCGTATTCTATATTTAAGAAAATAGCATCTAAAGATACAAAACAGCATTAATACAAATGTAAATGCAATTATACTTTCCAAAATAATTTCCGTAATTTTCCAAAAAAAATAGATTTAGAAGCAAAATTTTAACAGTTTTATAAAAAAAAAACATATTCAAGCATTAAGAATATTTGATACAAACAATCATATTTTCCCCAGAAGTTGACTTTTCAACGTAATCACGAACCTTAAGAATAATTGAGCATCTGAAGTCTACCAATTTTTCGTTATAAAGTTACTACTCCTAATATTGTTTTTAACGGGATTCATCGTCTCAGACATCGCATCAGACATTTATTTTAAGGCATTACGCATTTCTACGAGAAAAATATTTTGAATTAAAATCAATTCTCTAATCGAAAATATTATTGCATGATAATATTTTAGATTTTTTCGTCCATAATTAATTCATTTTTAAAAAATATACTGTTAATTACAAACAGAAATCACACATCGAATGTTCAGATAAATACACATACTAAAGCAATAAACATATTCTTATAAAATATTTTGATAATTTATTATAATAAGAGTAAAACATTGAACAGAAAACAACTTTGATCATTGAGCATTATACATTTTGAATTTCATAATAGTAAAAATTAGTTTTATAATATAAACTTTTATGAATTTATTGAGGCAAAACCTTAAAACTTTAAAACTTTTAATTAAAAAAAATTAAATAAAATTTTTTGAAAGTCCTTTCTTAGTTAACACTTAATATCGAAGGTGTAATAAAGTGGCAGATTTCGCAATTCGTGATATGATGAGGAAATTTCTCGAAAGATATCGTATCTTTGTTCCAATCGCAGAAATTTATGCACATTCTAAAAATCTTCATTTTGTTGCCTATGCCTCGCGGGTAAATAGATATCAAATTTATAGCAAAGACCTAGGATCATTGGCCTGCATCATTTTAGTATTCATTAAAAATATCTCTCTATATATATTTCTTTTTTTCTCTTTAATACACATAAAAGAAATATTAAAATTTTATAGCATTATCTGTTATACTAATTTGCTAAACAGCTGACCTTTCATTTCTTTAAAAGAAATTTAATTGCTTTAATAAGTGTAGAATTAAGAATAAATTATTTATTCTCCTGTTCAAATTTATATTCTAGATATTAAAAAACTGTCAGATTTAATTTACGAGAACAAAATAATTCGTTGATATCCTTTATAACTAAAAAAAAAAAATAAAAAAAAAATAAAACTGATAAAATATAAAAAAATTTAAATACAAAAACACAGAAATATCTGTATTTAGGAAAAAAAAATAATCAATTTCCCCATAAGAATTATTATTTCAATTACATTTGCAGGTGATATCAATTGAAATATACATGTACAGATAAAAATAATTGAAATGATTAAAATAAAAAGAATAAGAAATGTATATTATTATATGTCTTATTCAATTCTAGTAATAGTATACCATTTCATAAAGTATAAAAGTAATTGAATTTGTCAAAATATACATTTTTCAGGTTATTGTGAAAGGAGAAATTTAATAAAAGTCTGATTTTATATCGTAGAAGATTAATGAGGCAAACAAAATAAAAATATTTCATAATGAAACCGTAAATGCTTTTTTTTTTATTAAAATGAAGTTTTATTCTTTTTTTTCGTCTCGATTAGAGTGTCTCGGAAAGATCTTTCAATTTATCAATTCCTATCTATATAATTGGAATGTATTTCGTAATTTTATTGTATCTGATGAACGGAATATTCATTTCATTTTCTAATTATAAATAACATAATGTATCATTTGAAATTTTAATTTTCTATTCACATTCAAAATAAGCGAATTATTATTAACAGAAAATGAAAAATTTGAATTAAAAAAACATCTCTTTGATATTGAATAATTCAAAGCATAAATTTATTATTATTCGTTTTAATATATGTTTTTCTTAAATTTTAATATCATTTATCTCACTTAAAATAAAGAATGATTATGAGAAAATTCAGTATTTAGAATTTCAAGAACATTCAAATTATTAATGACATGCATATTTAATTAGTCATAACTTTATAATTAAAATTTACAAGAATTTTTATGTGCATACGCAGTTTCAATAAAGAAACTCGAGCATTTTGAAATTAAATTTATATCAGAATAGTAAATCTTTTGTCGCTTCGATTAATTTATTTATTTTGATCATTTTGTATTGTAATTATATCTATGATTATCTGATATAAACTAAAAGAAAATTCGTTTAGTTTGGATTGCAAAACAATGATGAATTTTATATCAATGCTTACGGATAATTAATTTTGTCCCAGGTAAATGCCTTAGGTACCTATGAAAGTGTTAATACATTTTGGTATTCAAATATTGATATTGATATCTGATTATCTAAAAACATAATGTTAAAACTACAAAAAAAAATCATCGTTGAAAAGAAAATCAAATTTTCTGATATGGCTTTCGACAACTAGTTGATAATAATATAAAAATAAATAAATTTTATTAATTTTTATAAAGCATATCTTCCTTAAGAGTTAATTATGTATTCTACATATATACCCAACTTTTCCAAAATAAGAGTACACAAGCCTTTTATTAGATTTTAAATTAAAACATGCATTGAAATGCTTTTCTGAATTGTTGTAAATCACGTTTGCCTTGCTTCCTAGAAATGAAAAAAGATTATAAAATAAAGAATTTTAAATAAAAATTATAAAATAGAATATTTTTTTTTCATTTTCTTATTTCACCTTATAATTAGTTATCTATTTTCCAACATTATTTATAACTTCAGAAAACATTTTGATAAGACCTTTTCAGTAAAATAACTGGCTCGAAGAATGATGAATTAATGAAAATAGTGACATCAACATTTTCTCTGAAAAGGAATTAAAAATTTTTAAGGATTCACACCTAATGTAAGTATACTTACAAAATCCATTGATGAATTTTCTGAAAAATGTTCGAAACTAAGTATATTTTTGAATACTTGCATAAAAAGATTGAATAAATATCTATAAAACCAAAATATATCAATTAATATTCCAAAAGTCTTTTTAAAAATTGGAAAAAAAAAGCCTTTGTTTGGTTTTATAGATGAAAGAAGTATAAAGCAAAATCGAAAAAAAGTAGCTTAAGAAATGTATTATCTAGTTCCTGTTCTAAAAAATAAGCTTTATGTCTATCCATACATTAAAAAATGGGATTCGACTGGTAAATAACACGAAAGTTTCCATTTTTTCACATTATGAAGCACTAAAAGAACTATAAAATATTTCTAAATGTATAGATAAATTATTGTGTAGTCCAGGAACTGCAGAAAATATTAAGAAGTTAATGTACAGAATTTCAAAAAAAAAAAATACTGCATTAGAGTTTAATTTATGAATTTTTCGTGAACAAATTCTACTAAATATTAGAATTTTAGAAAATATCATTTAATGTAAAATAACATTAAAACTTTTCTAAATGCGAGTATAAAAATCAATATAATTTCCCCAAAAATATATATAAATACAATTCTAATGGTTTTATAAAGAAACCTGTTCAAACATTAAAAATTTTAAATTAAAAAAAATCATAATTTCGCAAAAAATTGACTTTTTAATGTAGCCACCTAACTTAAAAGATAAAAGAAATATCATATTCATATTTTGATTTTTTTCAACTTGTAATTTAGCTTTTTTCCAAAATAGTTACATAAACTAACAATGTAAGAACTGTGGAAATCACATAAATTATTTGAATAAAATGTTTATTATTCAAATAATTTATCAATAAATAATTTCCACATTTCGCTCTATAATCCGCAATTTCACTCCATGAAAGACAATTTTGTTCCAATATTGTATGCAGAAGTTTTTTGCCTGAAGTCATAATTGAAATGCAGAAAATTTCTTCTAGATTGAAATATTATACAGAACCCATGTACGACATCGGGTGAATCTGTTTGCAATGGAAGTACAACAGTGATTGGAATGTTACAAATTTTAATATTTTTTAAAAGTATATCGCAAAATCTACTATCATAGTAACACAACTGTTATTTAGTTATAATACAAATATTATCAGAAGGAGATTTATTTTCGATATTTAATATACGTAATTGCTAGTTATATATTTAAAATAATTAGGAAAACCAAAGAATCAGTTCCTCACCCCCAGCTAATGACACGATTTCGCCAATATATAAAAAAATATGCCCTCTAGATGCAAGTGGTTATTAAAGTGAATGAAACGCTATTGAAAACTGACATTTAAGAATACGTTTTATTAGCATTAAAACATAAACCTTGTTACCAGTTTTATTAATATAAAAAGTTTTTATCATGGTAGTATGAGGAAGTGTTAATGATGTTGTGTACGTCTGATTTTTGTAAACCGTAAAATGACATATCTCACAGATTTTTAAAGAGGCCAAATTGTAGAAGCCTGACTAATGATAGAAACTTCTCGTGTTTTTTCTTTACTATAGGTAACGTGTCTAAAACCACAACAATGTATGCATATCTGAGCAAGGCAATCTCGAAAAAGCAAAATGATGGATAGAAGAAGAAACTGAGTGAAAGGGGCCGATGAGTATTGGAACGGATTCTAATCTCTAAAAAGAAAACAATGGTAGCCGAAGTGACCTCAGAACTCAATCAACATCTAGATTCTCCAGTATCAATAATTACACTCAGGAGGCACCTTCAGAAACAGAACATTTACGACAGGGCAGCAATTCCGAAGTGTCCTGTTACAGGTATTAATGCTAAACGTCATTTACAGTGGTGCCACAATCACAAAATCTGGTGGATTGATAAGTGGAAGACAATTGTTTTACTCAGAGAAATCACCTTTCAGGAGAGCACTCTTATAAGTGTATGATCTTGATATACCCCTTCCAACTTTCAGACATGGGGATGGATCGACCATGGTATAAGGAATCGTGGCGTGGTTTTCTTCCAATCCAATCGTAGCCTTGAAAGGAGGGATCACTAGGGAGAAATACGGAGAATTTTCAGCTGATCTGAGCCACCTTATTATATAAACTTTGTTTTCTGCAGGGAACAGAATTTTCCAGAATAATAAAGCTTTTATTCATGCTGCGAGACTTATCGTGGTTTGATGAATATGAGGGCGAAGTGAAACATACTTTGGTACGCACAATCTTCTTACCTCATCATAATCGAACCTTTATGATCTTTTTCAGAGCGTTCAATGTGGAATCGATATCTTCCACTGGCATCTCTTCAGGTACATTCAAAATATTTTCATGAAAAATGGCAAAATATTCCTCTAAACACTCCCCAAGAATTGTATGATTCGATTACGGACGAATACAAGCTGCATTACTTGCCAAAGGTGATCCTTAGCCTGATTAATATAGATTCCATATTCAATTATCGTGTTCCCAATATTTGGTAACCTCTTGTATTTTACCAATGATGAGTGGATCTTTATTTATCCGCATTTTCGAGACATGTCTCAATAACTTTTCGTCTATTGTAAATTCTCTTAGGAAAAATCCACAGCAGAGAGTTCTCCAGATCAAACCATTACATCCGTTTCCGCCCACTCATATTTCATAAAAAAAATTCCCAGTATTTAAATATATCATAAATATTTGCTTAACTCCTACCTTATCTCCTACATTTTTTCGAGAAAATAATGGAATAAAGCTTTGACATAAGCCTCAACTATACTGAATAATGCATCATTAATAACTCATCTCTTTAAAAAATAGATATCCAACAATTTCAACAATTTAGAAAATTTCAACAATTAAAAAAAGATAATGTGTAAATAACGAAAATAATGTCGATCATTTATCAGTCTATTTAGTATATAGCTTTTCTAATATGTGCTTTCTTTGCTGCAAAACATTAAAAATTATTTGATATGGATGGAAAGAAAAAAATAATAATTAAACATTTTTATGTAAATAATCAAAATCAGAAAAATTTGCGAGTTGTTGAAATATATATATATATATATATATATATATATATATATATATATATATATATATATGTGTGTGTGTGTGTGTGTGTGTGTGTGTGTGTGTGTGTGTGTGTGTGTGTGTGTGTGTGTGTGTGTGTGTGTGCGTGTGTGTGTGTAATTTGAATATTTTCATATGTTTTAAGAAAATTGTCAAAAAAAATGTTAATTATTTTTTTTGTGAAATTAAAAAGAAAAGCTAAATTGCGTCAAATATTACATAATGAATGAAATAATATTCCTGTGACACAAATCACATTATACAATTCCGCAGTGAAAATAAAAATATATTTGTAACAATACATTTTTCATAATGCAAAAAGTATTTTGATGGTATTTTTAATGGTAAAATTATATATATAACAGCCATCTTGGTATTTTTCCATGTTTCCTGTTTAAATTTAATTCTTCTACCACTATTGTCGTTTAACTATCTTTTATAAAAATATTTATCAAAAAGCATTTAAAAAAAGATATGTAAACATTCAATGTTACACTTTGGGCTAGTCATGTGAAGATTATAAATGGAAACAAAAGCATGTAGCAAAATGCTTACACGATTCACAGTGGGTTTAAAGTCAGAAATTAAAACTGTTAATTATTAAAACCTATTTAATATTAGCATTCAACAATAAACTGGAGAAAAGTATATACTTAGTTAATTTAAGTGTCAAAAATGCTTCCTTTTAACTGGACTTCATTTTATTGAAACAGATTTCTCACATATTTTTCTCCCTGACACTTATTTTGGCTATAATCCGCTTTCAAACTAAAAGCCAACAAATAAAATTTACGGCTGCTCCACTAAGATACCGGGGCTTATCGCACTTAAACTGCAATTACCACCACTCAGCTTTACAAGCGGGGAGAAATGCCGTTATCAAATAGTTCGAAATTTCCACTCATTATATTCGAAAACGGATTACTGCAGCTAAGCGAGGGTAGTGATAAGATGGACAGTGGGTACCAGATCTGTCTAATAATGTTAATTGCTCACCAGCATCAGATGTCATTCCCCGGAGAAACAAATTATCTACTAATTCTGTTCTGGTGAAGACTGACGCCGAGAGTGGAATTTAATTTTAAGGGCTAATTTCCAATATCTTCAGTGCATCGGACATTGCTTATTTTTAATTGGCTTTTCAATGACTAATGATGCCTTTTCAAGGAATGAAGGTTTGCTGCTTATTCATCTTATTTGTCTTGAAATAAGTAATCGAATGGCTTAATCAACTTTCTTTGAGCAACAGGCAATTCTTATGTAACATCTAAATTCAAAGATGTTGATTTAAATATTGAGAGAGTTTTGTAAATGAATCACATCTGTTGGGTCTTTATTGAGGAATGGTACCATGGATATTTATAATAGTAATTGGGATTGTAATCTTATCTACTAATTCAAGTATCATTCCCGCAAATAAAAGAAGTGAATTTTGTTTGTTTTGTTGTGACGTACAGCACTCGCAAGCCAGCTGACAGTTATCCGATTTAAGCCGGGTGAGTGTCTCTTGTTTCTTCAGTAATGTCCGTCTTGTTCTTTCACAATTAACCGTCTATATATGTATACATTAGCATGGGCTCATAAACGAAGCGCTTGAAAGAATGAAATTCAGCATGTTTTCTTTTATCTACAGTTGAAATTTTAGGTCCAATATTGGTGTCAATAGGTCGACAAAAATGCGTCGAAAAAATATATTTTTTCATGTAAAAATAAATTCAGTAAAAATGCTTCATTCACGCGGAATCTCTTTACTTCGTAACATTTACAAATACCAAGCAAGGAATCCGCGGCTTTAACCAATGTCCACAATTTTATGCAAAGAAAAAGAGATAAGAACTTTATTCAAGAGGATACGAGAAAGTTTTAAGGAGACAACTCCTGTAAGCTTATTTGATCATATCAATTTTTTTACGATATTCATTATAATAAGAATATAAATAGAACAAAAAAATATTTTACGTGAATGTAACATTGCATATATTATATTCTTTCGACGAATTTATAGACACTATTCGTTTAAATATGAGCAATTCCTTAGTTGAGATAGCATTTTGAACTTTCAGCCTTTTCTGGAATTGAATCAGTGACCAAAGTCGCTGAATATATCTGCACTGTGTTGTTGTGAATTATCAAACTTTACTAGCCCGCTGTCCTCTGTCAGCAATTTAAGCTGAATGAGCGTCTCTTGTTTCTTTCAGTAACGCCAACTAGGGTCAAGATACGACATAGCTACTTAAAGTGTCACATTCGCTTCTAAAACCCCTTTTTACAGTGGGGCACATTCACACACCTCACAGATAGAACACAGAAGAAGAATAACCATGCCAGAACCGAGATTCAAACCAGGAGGGCCCAGATCACGGCAAGAACGTGCTATTCTTATGCCAGGATGCTGGCGAGTTCTGTTTTAAATCAATGCACTTTTACGCCAGTGTTTGCCCATTGATGGGTGCTGCTTTCTCCGTTTTTCCATTTTTATTTTCTAGTATGACGGAGTCCTGGCATAGGGGTAGCATATCTTCCCCGTGATCTGGGCGTCCCGAGTTCGAATCCCGCTTCGGGCATGGTTATTCTTCTTCTGCGTTCTATCTGTCAGGTGTGTGAATGTGCCCCCCTGTAAAAAGGGGTTGTGCAAGCGAATGTGTGTGAGTTTCATGACCTAGAAGTCAAACTTCTGTCCACGGGTGCTCAGGGGTCTTTACCCTCAGAAGCTACTGCAACCCATTTCCGTGGTTATGCGGGCACGACATCATTATTTTCTCATATACTAAGTACAGAGGAAGTAATATAATCATTAAGGAATTGGAACTCTAGATTTTGATATTCTCTTTGTTTAAGATCTCCCTGAGTTCGAAAAACTCAAGCAGATCCGTCATTTTTGGACAATGTCCGTCTGATTGTCTGTGACAAAGATTACTCAAAAATGCTTTGAGTCAGACGGATGAAGTTCTGCACTTTATTGCAATTCTACAGATTTCTGACAAATTTTGAAAAAAATTTGTTCAGATGAAGTCCGTATCTTTGGCTGTTCGTATATAAGTTAACGCGATAACTACAAAACAAAGATAGCAAGATAGATAAGATTTGCCACACAGATTTAACATCTATAATGTAGACACCTATTAAATTTTAAGTTAAATCCATCAAGGGATTGACCGTCTGTCGATCTGCAAGTTTAGAAACGTGCTAAGGCGACAACTCTTAAACGCTTTGACTAAAATATATGAGCTTTATTATGTGCATTTCGTGACTGCAGTTGTAGTATTGTGTCAAATTTTTGTTTCAGTCGGCTTGGGATAAACGAGTCTAAAATACAAATTCTATTTCCGGATACTATCATGATTAATCTCAAAAAACGCCCTTGCCAAGGATCACACGAAAGTTTCAGTAGAAACGCTAAATTCACGTCAAAGATTGGTATTTCGTAAGTATCGTATGCCTATGCCATGCAAAGCGTTCTCTGAGATAACACATTTATTTGAGAGTACGCGAGAAAGTTTTTGGGTGACCACTCTTCTTGATTTGATTTTGTATTTTCATTGTGTTTTTTAATTATTATTATTTCTAATAAATCATTTTCTCCATTATTCGATCTTTTGAATTTCTTTTATTTATCCCGTATTAAATTCAAATATTTACACGCATAAATTTGTTGGACACCTAAACGCGTTGCCCTCACCTATTCTGTTTGAATATCAAGATAATAAACTTATTGAATGCTACCATAACACCTCTCAGTTACATCTTTATAACTGAATTCTGGGTAAAATTGCCCATCATCCCAGTGAAGGAATAGGTCATGAAGTCTCAGTAAAGCTTAAAGGAAATTGTGATTGAATGCTAGAGAACAAATGAAATACCGTTTAGTTGTGAAAGGAGGATATTCTACTTCATTTCAAAATTCCAAGTAAATGAACAAATGAAAAACATTTATTCACTAATCACCTTAGATGGGCAGCTAGTTTGCTGAGAATATTGGTAATATTAGACTCCGGATAAATCGTTTAGTTTATCTTTTTCTCCCTAATTTCGCCAAACTATCTGACATTTAGAATGTGTTATCTTAAATTTTGTTTATTGTGTACATGGTACATATGTTTGTTTATTGCAGAAAGTTTTGAAGATAAAATAGCAATGAGGAACTGAAATTTCTAAGTATCCAAAATATATTTATATCTAATATATAAAAATCTCGTGTCACGGTGTTTGTGTTCGTACTCCTCCGAAACGGCTCGACCGATTTTTATGAAATTCTTTATGTGTATTTGGTAGGTATGACAATAGGTTTTAAAATATATTTAATAATGCCAGGTAATTAGGGTGCTCCTATCCCGTCATTCCAAGTTCAACGGACGTTGATGAGATCAACTCTTGCTTGAAATCATCGCCACTGTGGCGTAATGTTGGAAAAAGTCCAGCTAAAAATGAATATGCACGTCCAAATGCTACAAGATCCATCTGCTGTCACATTTTCGGACCAATTGTTAGATATCGGCTATGGCAAAGTTGTTGTCTATGAAAATACTGGAGGCATAAAATTGCCTACTCATTTCTGCACTATCATTCATTTGCAAAATGCTCTCATTGACCGCATATTTCCCGATGCACGCACACAATATATGAATCATGCGTGGCTGGCGGAAAGAGGCATTTAGGCAGCAAAAAAATGTGGACGATTAAAACTTCAAAATGCAGCAGTTATTGTCAGGTGTCTTGGTATCATAAATTTGCGATTCTAACGAAGCTGTAAATTATCCAACAGATTTTTTTGAACTCACTGGATTTACCAGTCATGTCACCACACCTTCTACGACTGAAAGTGGGTTCTCCGGTTATTTTACTTCGGAATTGAAACCCACAACGGCTGTGCAATGGAGCGCGATTGGTCATTAAAAAATTGATGAAAAACGTTACCGAAGCCACCATTTTGAATGGCAAATTCCGAACAGAAATTTTTTTGCTGCCACGAATTCCAATGATTCTCACAGACGTGCTAATTGAATTCAAACGCGTTCAATTTCCTATTAGATTGGCATTCGCAATGGCAATCAATAAGTCACAAGGCCAAAAAATGTCTGTTTGCGGCTTAGATTTGGGCACACCATGTTTTTCACACGGGCAATTATACGTGGCATGTTCTCGCGTGGTTAAACCATCGAGGTTATTTGCGTTGGCTAAATACGGACTGACAAAAAATATCGTACACTCAACTGCTCTTCGAAATGAATATGGATTTTCGTTATTTTCTTTTTATACTTTAGGATAAAAAATATGTTACTTTTTTCACGTTACGTTTAACTGTTAAGAGATCAAACAATGAATATATTCGTTACATTAATGAAATACATTGCACTGAGAAAATGAATGGTTCGTGTTTTTTTTGTTTTTATCGGCGATAATCGTCTACAGAGCTCCATCCCTCTTTCTGTCATAGATCCCATCCTCACACACTTACAATACATTCGTTATTTTCTAATTAACAACTAAAATATTCACTATAAATAATTTATATGGCAGAACAATGTTTGCCGGGTCAGCTAGTATTATATAATAAGATAATTTGCAATAAAATTTGAGAACAAAATAATATGGAGGAATTGAAATTTCGAAGTATCCAACATATATTTATATATTATATAATAAAATAACATGCAGATGTAGTAAGATTTGAAGACAAAATAATAATGAGGAGCTGAAATTTCTAAGTATCCAAAATATATCTATATATTATAAATTTTTAAAAGAGAAGTAATAATACTTTATCACTACCAATAAGAAAAATCTGATTTTTTAAAAATTGATTTCTATCAGAGGGACAGAGAGGCAGAAATAAATATCCTTTGGTTCATACTTAATCATATTTGTTATATTTGTATTATTTTATAACAAAGAGAGTAAAATTCTTGTGAAATCAATATTTGCTCCTTGCAAATAAAGTGTAAATTCAATATTTGAATACGTTGAAGGTTGAAACAAGTTGATATAATTTTCTCAACATTATTTTAAAGGTCTCGGCTGTCAAAATACAATCAATTAGATCCAAAAGTGGTATACATAATTTGCTTCAAATATTATTTCACGATGAGCCATCTGTATTATCTGATTCCAAGCCTTTTCTACCAAAAATGTATTTCATTCTTTAATGAGATGTCTAAATTAGAAGTTTACTACTGGATGAAACATAATTCTGCTTCTCATCTTCTATTCAAATCCAACTCTAAACTGCGCCCGAAAAGTACAGAGAAACAGCATTTTTGGCTGGTCATTGTGGAAATTTTCAAAATACCTTTTCTCTTCGTTTAAAATGTGTAAACGATTTGCATATCTAGTTACCGTGTTAACGCCCGCCACTCAACTTTACTAGTGTTCCTTTATTTGCCAGTTCGCCTTGGACACAATGACAACTTCTAAAATAATATGGAGTGATAGTTAATGTCTTTTGTAATATTAGTATTGATGAATACATTTATTAACACAATGATAAGGCATTCCAGAACGACATGTATTTTATACAGTGAGTGAAAGGATTCAATTATGGTTTGGATCATTCCATTAGGGAACACTGGAAACATTGGTATGGTACAATACAGTAAATGATTACATAATGGTTTGAATCATCCCATTGTAGTGCAATGGAAACATTGGTATGGGACAGTACAGTAAAGGATTCCATTATGGATCAGTGATTCATTTTGGTTTTGGATTATATGTGTGTTCAGTCTCTTTCACATCTTGGCATATTTATTTTATAATCATGAACTTTTAAAATGAAAGCTTCAAATCCAGACATAAAACATTTTTTGCAGAAAAACAAAATAAATATGGGTTAAAACTGCAATAATTATTATCACTTTTTGTTTAAATTTAAAATAAATGCAATGGTCAACAAATCAATCTCGAAAAAAAAAATGTAATGGATATCCAAGTAAATCTTCTTTCCTTCAGCAAGGTTAGTTTGTATATTAAAACGCTACCAATCACAAATCAAAATTAACTTGTGATAAAAACAAGAAATTGTAATAAAAATTTGGATTCAAGCATTAAAATAAATGACGTCTAGACGTTAATGATAAATAGTTTGCTATTTATTTTAAGTGGCTCAGTTTAAAAGAAAGTTTCAGCAATTCAGAAATTTGTTCAATACTGGTAATTCCTATCTGTTTCTCAATAAAAGTATATATATATATATATATATATATATATATATATATATATATATATATATATATATATATATATATATATATATATATATATATATATATATATATATATATATATATATATATATATATATATATATATATATATATATATATATATATATATATATATATATATATATATATATATATATATATAGCTAAGTAAGTAATGTGACTATACTGAATTATTGAATCAGGTTAGTGAACCCCAGTGGTTAAAGAAATTATACAAAAATAATTTTAAAAACGAAGAGATTGCTGGATCGTTAAAAAAATGTATGCTATATTATAATAAAAACACAGGAAAAATATTTCATGGAGTCATCTTTGAATATTTTTGTGATTAAAATTATGACCTTTCTGAGACCTGAAAAGTGGTTGAGTCCTAAAAATGAAAAATATATCGTCACCCCCCCCCTTCCCCCCAGTACTAGAGTACGAGTTTAAGATTTTTAAATTTTTTTGCCTACTTTCTTCGTTTCTTAAATTTTAATATATATATATATATAGGTCAGTTGAAGAATTTGAATCTTATCAGAGATCAAAAACTTATAAAGACAATTTTAAAAACAAATAAATAATGTTTAGATATAGTTCAAATTTGAAATTTCTTAATGATTTTCGATTTAAAATGACACTGAAATTGCATAGAAACTCTTTATTTTTATAACATGCTTTGTTGGCAGTATAAATAATATGAAGATACTCTTTCCTGTTTTTCTATCAACCGCACTTCTACAGTACCGATTACAATAACGATTGGAAAGTATTATTGGCTCGGTATTGTAGAAGAAAAATGATCCCGGCAAGTCTTAAAGGGAAAGATTGGTTGAATATATTCTTGCTATCTCTTTTCTGGTGCATTCAGCGAGATTCAATCAGCGATGGACCAATCCAGAAGAAGGTCAAACTTTTATGCTACAAGATTTTACCCTACTTTAATCCCTTATTCCTATAAGCTCAAACTTTTATCCTATTTTTATCTTTTAATCCTACAAGTTCAAATTTTTATCCCGACTATCAGAAATTATTCATTAGATGAATATTAGCAATAAATATTTCGTAGAAACGAAATAGTTGTAAGAAAATTTATTTGAATAGTTGTAAAACAATATTCAAATAAATTATTTCCGCTTATTTTGAATCTGTATGTGAAATTGGTAAGTTTTTCGATGAAATCAGAAAAAGGTGTGTTTTATTAACCTTTAACTAGTAAAATACGGTTTATGAGATCGCAATTTCTTTACACTCAAATTAAATATTCTTATAAAAGAATTTGTATGAAAATCTGTCAATATATTCTGCAGATATTTTTCTTGATATATAAATATGTTTTAGAAATTTTTCAAAATATATTATCATTGAAACAAGTGATTGTATTGGATAATGCATTTTCTTCTTAAATTACATGTTACAACAAATAATATTCTTGGAAAAACATTTTATTATATTTTAAATCATATTTATTTTCCCAGTAAACAAAGGTATGCAGAAAACAATATAAGGAAAAATTAAACAATTATATGAAAAATAAAAAAAATAAAAATGACAGAGGGTAAAATCGACCCTTTTTTTATTGGCATCGTCGGTTTTCGAGGATATTTTAAACATACAGGAATCCCTATCTTAAGTGCAAGTATAAAAATAAGTCCATAAATTCTGTAGATATTTCTCTTGGCATATTAATATATTTTAGAAATTTTTCAAAATACATTATCACTAGAAAAAATAATTATATTTGAATATACACATCAGAATCAGCCGAATGAGAATTTTCATCGAACAAATTTTCTGTACAATTATCCTCATCATTAAAATCACTTTCTGCTTCATTTAAAATCTCTGCCCTGCTTTATCACGAGGATCAATAGGTCGAATGATGTTTCGATCATCAAGTTTTAGAGCCATATACTAAGCCTTGTATAAAACTGGAAGACTAAGAGGTTCCAGTGGTCTCACAGACGTCACGCAAAGAAACAGCTGAAATATTTTGAAAAGCATCCGCTGAAACAGGCCGAAAAAGTGCACATGTAGTGAAGGTCAAGAAACAGGAATCTACAGGGTCAATCCATTCGATTGTGTTAAAAATAGAATAGAGGTGACCGAAAGTCCATCTTCAGCGGTCTGACTGACCGCACGTCCCCATTTAAGGGTTAGAATATTTTATTGAAATTCAGAGCCTATTAGTGAGTGAAAAATAAGTGTCATATGTGTCAACGGAAAGTTTATGCCTGACTGTTATAGATAAACATACACCAATACACATATCAAATTTTGCATTACGTTAGTGATTTATAAATGAATATCTCAAAAGAAAGAATTTTATTTATTTAAGTATTTTTATTTATTAAGTATGATTTATTCTACAAGAAAAGAAGACTAAAATAAATATCAACAACACTTTTAAAACGTCCGTCTTAAAAACATTTCAGTTCTATTTATTTTCAATTTTGAAATTATGTTTTGCTTTTTTTTTACAGATTAAAAGAAATTGTTTCATATCTGAAAAACATATTAAAGTAAGAAAGTATTAGATCACATTTAAATGTGTTCTTTGTTTTATAAAATTTCTGCAAGAGGAACTATTAAAAGTGGATTGATTTAGTACAAACATTTATGAAAACGGGCATCGACTCAAATATTATTTTTTAATCTTTTTTCGGAAAATATTAAATTACATGTAAAATGTAAAAATTTACGCTCTTTTATTTTTAAGACGAGGAATTTTGTATTTTTCTCTGAGCAAATGAAAACATTAAATCCAAGTTTCACATTTAATTTGTAAAAACAACTATATTCCGTGTCTTTTGCTCATATTTTGAATAAAAGTTTTAGCGTTATTTCTTGTCGTTTTTGTTTCCTTTGAGAGAAAAAAATGATGCTTTACCTTATTTATTCTCTAATTTTTTTTAGAAAATTGTTTTTATCTACGAAGTTTATATTTTCGAAGTTAATATAACAAAAAGTGTTCATTACATTCAATGAATGAAAAATGTAAATTTAGAGCGACGCATATCACTTTTTATATATTCAGTATAATATTATAAAAAAGTCTTATAGCTCTTTATAAAATAGCATTAAAAATTAGAGTTGTTACAATATATATATATATATATATTTGTAATATGTATTTTCCCCAGTAAAATCAATAATAGATAAAGAGCATTGGTTGAACTTAGATGTTGTTGAGTTTCTTGTTAAAAGATATAAAAATAAACTATACAAAGTGCTATCGTAGTTTTTAATAGTGGAAAAAAATTAGCAGCGTATCTGCAATTAGAAACTTATAGGTATAATGTTACAATGCAAAGGCTTACAAGGATGCTATTGTTGATTTTCTAATAAAAAACATGAGAAAAAATTACACCAAAATTCCCCAAAAACTCATGTACTTCTACTAAATACTTTTCTCCAACATGAATACTGAAAGATGTACATTCTTTGAAAATCATATTGTCATCATTATTGCACAAGAAAACCTACCTCATCAAAATTTAAATATTAAGTAAAAGATGGTACAACGGATGGACATATTTTGCTTGATTAATGCTGATACGCTGGCGTCCTGGCATAGGGGTAGCGCGTCTTCCTCGAGACCTGGCTGTCCTGGTTCGGGCATGGTTGTTCTTCTGTGTTCTGTGTGTGAATGTGCCCCCTGTAAAAAGGGGTTGTGCAAGCGAATGTGACACATGAAGTAACAAAGGCGTACTCTTGGCCCTAGTTGGTGCTACTGGAAAAGCAAGAGACACTCATTCGACTTAAATTGCTGACAGATAACTGTCAGCGGGCTTGTAAAGTGTGATAAGTCACAACAACACGGTGCTGATACATTCAGCGACATTCATAACTGATTCAATTCCAGAAAAAGCTGAAAGTTCAAAATGCTATCTCAACTGAGGAATTAATCCTATTTAAACGGATATTGTCTATAAAATCGTCGAAAAAATACAATATACGCAGATAAATTACATTCAAGTAAAATATTTTTGTTCTATTTATATTCTTAGTTTTTATTAATAAAAAAGAAAGTAATGAATATCGTGAAAAATTGATATGATCGAATAAGCTTACAGGAGTAGTCTCCTTAAAACTTTCTCGTATCTTCTTGATTAAAGGTTCTATCTCTTTTCCTTTGCATAAAACTGCGGATTTTAGGTAAAGCTGTGGATTCCTTCCTTGGCATTTGTAAATGTTTGTTACGAAATATAGAGATTCCGAGTGAATGAAGCATTTTTCTGAATTTATTTTTACATGAAAAAATATGTATTTTCGACGCATTTTGGTCGGCTATTGACACCAAAATTTCAACTGTAGACAAAAGATAACATACTAAATTTCATTGATTAAAGTTTTTTTTATTTATAAGTGCATGCTAAAGTATATATGAATAGACAGTCAATTGTTTGACGAATTGGTTTCTTACTTTGAGAATTTTTTATAATTTACATATATCAAATTATATCTACCTAGCGTTTAGCGTTTATTAGATATCGGATTCACTTGTATTCTAATAGCCAGACAAGCAAATTTCTTTTGAATAAGTTTCATTCAAGTGTATATAGGAATCTATAAATTTGATAGTAATTCCATATGCCGAATTTCAGCAAGGTACCTTAAAGCGTTTTGAATTAACGTGTTCACAAGCAGATTGGTAGATGAAAAGACCGTCAGATAGAGCCAAAAAATATTTTTTCTGAAAATCTGGGTGATCAGAAACGTGGAGATTCGTCAAAATCATAACTTCAAATTTGGACGATTATAATACTTTTGCTATATTTAGTATATGAGAATGTAAAAAGAGATGCTTATTTACATGCCAAAGACGAAAATTATTAAAAATCGTGTCTGAGATGCAAGGGCAAAAAAATTTTGCTCCCCTGAGAACAAAGATTTATAGTACCAATCTACATATAAATTATTCAAAAGTATTTCCCTTGTTATAAAAGGCCGCGGTGGTCTGGTGGTAAGTTCTTAGCATGTGAGCCGGAGGGGTTAAGGTGCGAGACCCGATTCCACCGAAGAAATGTCGTGTAAAGGGATCTGTTGCAACTTAAATTCGTTAGGGCCAAACATCCTCCAGATGTTGTGGAGAAGGGGAGCAAGCTCAGGTATCGTCCTCATCATCTGACCGCAGTTCAAAATTAAGAGGCCCGTCTCAAAATAGCCCTAGTGTTTCTTTAAAATGGGACATTAATATAACTAAACGAAACTCAATAAATTGATTTTCTTACGGAGCTAACTAGCTGTTTGTTTCAGATAATAAAGATAAGAAGAAAAAGCTCCCCATCCCCATCGACTTATCCTATCTTCCCAGTGTTTTTAATACCAAAGCTTATGACTTTTATATCTCGTCTCTATAATCGTCTATATTTCTTCATCATATATTTTTGCGAGTATATTCAAATCACTGCTCTCTAGGATGGAAACCCATGACAGGATTTCTCATCCACTACCAGTGTATCAATTTTGCAAATTTTCATGTCATATGAAAGCTGATGACGCCTAGATCCGCCATCATTGGTGGCCCCGCCCTTCACTATATTTGAATTCTCCGAAATGATTTGTAGCAGGTTGTGATGCGCAAGGATAGAACATGGGACCTTGTGGTTCGCAGCTCAGTAACATGACCACGATACAAAAGCAATTTCTCGTGAAGCCGAGCTGTTAACTGGCTTATAAGCTATTCACTACAGAGCTACATTGGCGACCCGGACGGGATTTTGCGAGGATAGAACCTGGGACCTTCTGGTTCGCAACTCAGTAACATGACCACGATACAAAAGCAGTTGCTCGTGCAGCGTGGCTGTTAACTGGCTTATACGCTATTCACTATAGATTCAAAAACACTACATCAGAGTTTTTGCTGTGAGGAAAAAAATCCCATCTATGAGTTCGCCAATGACGATAACTGTGCTGAGTTTATATATATATTTTTTATTTTATATGAAAAACCTGGACATTAATTGTCGTCTGTAATTTCAAAATAAATAATAAAATAAAATTTTGATATAGTCGCTAAAGCCCGATTTCGTGAATTTTAATCACCTATTTATTTATTTAAAATAATTAGTAAAATCCAAAATACCAATATCCAATTCCCCAATGATTGCTTGACTTTCTTTACCCTTTATTGTTTGATATATCTCAAAATAGAAGATATAGCCTCCATTCTCAAAAGATGGGTCTATTTAGCCAATATTTTTCATTTAGTGTACAAAGAATACAATTAGGATGATCAAAGTTTAATGTATAAGTGAATGTAATTTAAGATTCTACTTTCATTTATTACGAAAAAAATTAGCTCATCAAACTTATTTGACGTTATTTAATGATATTTAATTTAATGTTATAAATATATATATATATCGAAAAGTTGATCATCGTAGGTTGCTAGCATGCATTTATGATCTATTTTATCATATACATTAAAATACCAGAAAAAAATTTTAATGTGCCTAAACTTTTAGCATGCCCATCACCTGAACATTTTAATTTTTCTTTGCATTTAATTCTTGCACTTATCCTTTACATTTCTTCGCATGATTAGATGAAAACATCTCATACTTGAAAAATATATTAAAATAGTAAAGAATTAGAATACGATTTAAATGTGTACTTTTTTTAAAAAGAACTATCAAAATTGAATTTAGTTAGTGCTTTCATCTATGAAATTTGGCACCGATTCAAATGTTATTTCTTAATCCTTCGGAAAATATTAAATTACATGTGAAATGTAAGGATTTATATGCCTTTATTTTTTGAGCCGAGAAAGTTTGCATTTTTGCATTAGGAAATAAAAAAGGATAAATCAGAATTTAACGTCTAATTTGAAATAAATAACTATATTCTCCCTCTAACGTTCGTCTTTTAAATGATTATTTTTTATATTCCGTTTGTCGTTTTCGCTTCCTTTTGGAGGAAAAAAATGATGCGCTATCTGATTTATTTAGCTGTTTTTTTCGTAGAAATGCTTTTATCTGCGAGGAATTTTATTTTCCAATCTAATATAATGCACAGATCTCATTCCATTCAAAAAGTGGAAGCCGAAAGTATAAGAGGAAAAAGGATAAGATAGAAATGACTTTGTATATATTCAGTAAAATGTTATGAAAAATAAATCTCATAATTCTTTAAAATAATATGAAATGAAATATAATTTATTCCGTCAAAATCATTGTTAAGACACTATCACACTAATAAATAAATAAAATTCGTATTGTTTATTTTTTTCTTTTTATTATAAAAAGGAAAAAAAATAGCATTAAAAATATAGTGTTATAGTAACTATCCGGTATCTATACAATGCAAAAAATTCAACATGATTGATATCGCGTAACAGCGCTTTTAACATAAGCAAATATGGAGTAAAGAGACCAAACACTAATCTGAGATCTACACAAAGAAAATTATTTTCAGAGGCTCACAATAAAAACAACCCGCAAATTTCTAATTCAAAAATGTAAATATCACTCAGTTCACTGCTAGATCATTAACCACGAACACAGCTTCAGAGAGAGAATTAATTTCTTATATGAGCGCTTTCCTTTTTATAGTCTCCCAACAAAGTACAGGGATTTTGAAGAAAGGTCTCTAGATCTAGGCATCAAATAGAGCTACCGCTATAATTATTACAATTTCAGAATTTCAGTTTTATATGCGAAGTCGAAAATATTGATTATAAATCGCCAAAGAATTGCCAAGTCAGGGGATCCTTGCTGTAGCGTTAATGTTAATATTAGCATCATCAATTCAGTATGCATGAAGAAAATCTGTAAAGCTTTTTAATTGACTATGAGGCAGAGAGAGCACAGAAACAATATTATCGAATTGTAATAATAGAAATATCTTAAAATTAACACTAAAAAAGGGTGAATTTATTTTTGTATCGAAAAACATTTAAATCGTCCCAAACAAATATGCAATATAAGAAATGATTTAAAACGCTCTTTAATTATCCAGAGAAAAAAAATTCTTATTGAAGAATGTCAAATTGATTTTTTCTGAAATAATATATTTAATATTAATAATGAAAAACAAAACTTTAAATTTTTAAATTAATTTCAGAAAGCAGCAAGATTTCTTATTATTTCCCATTAACAAAAGTAAAGAAGAATATCTATTAAGATCATTTACTAACGTTAAGAATAGGTGACCCACAACAAGCAATTCTTACCACAGAAGAGAGATCGCCATTCTAAGAATTTCTAAAAGCAAAATGGGATGTCTACAGGACTTAATGAATTAAGTAAAAGAAAGCAAAAAAGGCAGTTCTCTGCTACCTAATTATTGTCGAAGTAATGAATGATCGTTTTCTCTCTACTACCCAAAATCTGGGACTGGAATTCGAGCCCTGGTCATTAGCAATTCTTCCCTGAAGAGGTATATACCGTCATTGGAGTGAAGGTAATATAACTCTTTGTCCCCAGAAGAAGCAGTAAGCCATTTATTTATTAAACTTCAACAGACCTTTTAACTATTTAAAAAAATATTGAACAGATTTTTCATTTCAAGCGAAAGCAAGTTTCGCATGCTGCCATTCATAGAACTGAGCTGACGTGCTTTTATAGAAAGGTTCTCCGTGAAACAAGTATTATGTATTTTCATATAGTTTATCGTTTGTTTTTATTGAATTCTCTGACTAAGAGACCCATTTACACACACTACGCTCCCATATTCTATTGATAATGTATGTTTGCCCTATAAATAAAGTCTGTAAACGACGTTTTAGGTTGCACTCTACATAATCTCTACTAATATTATAGAAGAATGTGTGTGTTAATTGGAATGTGATTGGGGGAGTTGTCGGAACTCTTAGGGCTTACTTATTTATTTATTCTCTAGGCTACTTTTTAACCTAGAGCATAAAAAATTGTTACAGAAGCTACTTCAAATTTAAAAACTGGTGATAACTGAGATTTTTTTAAATTTTAACTTCTCCCAAGAAATGGGATGTTTTTCACCTTAACTTCCATAAAATGCAGAAAAAAAAGAACCTTGCATTAGTTTAATTTCTTGAAAATGCCTTTTTTAATGAAATTAATTTGGTTGAAATACAATATTTTTTTTTACTCTTCGAGATATTTTTTGCATAATTTTCAACATTATTTTTCAATGTTACAATGAAATTCAGATTCCTTCCATTGTTTCATCAAATGTTTAAAAGCTTCATTTTTTCTCTATTGAAGAAAGTTAAGAAAACAAAGACATTGCTTTTGGTTTTTGATGATATTTTATATGAGGAATTAGAAATTAGAAAATCATTAACAAAAAAGACCAATTGCAAATTAAAATAAATCATTCATGTACTTAAAACTTTAAAGACATATATCATGGGTCTTGTGTCCATTAGGAATGCCCATATGGACAATAAATAGTGCAAAGTTATGAAAAGTGTAAAATTATTAAAATTTCATGACTCTCATGTCTATTACAATTTAATTATTAAAAATATTTTGTTAAGGCAATCATAAACGACATATTCTGCATACAACAATTCTTTGAAATTTTGCACAGTCTATATTTTCGATTGACCAGCTGATCTCAAGTGGTGTCAAGTATTTAATAAAAAGAAAGAAAAATTGATTAAGCCTTTTCAAAATGTACTTATTATTATTAAAATTCATGAAATTTTAATAATGTCATGAGAGCCGTGAAATTATTAAAATTTTATGACTCTCACGTCTATTACAATTTAATTCTTAAAAATATTTTGTTAAGGTAATCATAAACAACTAAATTTGCATACGAGAAATTTTGCACATTCTATATTTTCGACTGACCAACTGGTCTCAAGTGGTGTCAAGTATTTAATAAAAAGAAAGAAAAATTGATTAAGCCTTTTCAAAATATACTTATTATTATTAAAATTCATGAAATTTTAATAATTTCATGAGAGTCGTGAAATTATTAAAATTTTATGACTCTCACGTCTATTACAATTTAATTCTTAAAAATATTTTGTTAAGGCAATCATAAACAACATATTATGCATACGAGAAATTTTGCACAGTCTATATTTTCGACTGACCAACTGGTCTCAAGTGGTGTCAAGTATTTAATACGAAAAAAAAATTGAATAAACCTTGTTAAAATTTACTTATTATTATTAAAATCCATAAATGTTTCGTAATTTCATGAGAGTCATGAAATTATTAAAATTTCATGACTCACATGTCTATTACAATTTATTTCTTAAGAATATTTTGTTAAGGTAATCATAAACAACATATTATACATAAGAGAATTCTTTGAACTTTTACACAGTCTGTATTTTTGACTGACCAGCTGGTCTCAAGTGATGTCAAGTATTTAATAAATAAAAAAAAGAAAATTTGAATTAATCTCGTCAAAATTTACTTTATATAAAATATTTAATACCTTTTCTCTTTTAATTTTATAATGAGAAGTAGCGAATGAATGACAAAGAACTGAATGGGAGACTCAGAATTGCATGTAATAATCTTTATGCAAGATAGAATTTGATGCATCTTCTAATAAACTAATATAATAATCTTCATGCAAGAGGAACTACAAAAATTGAAATGAATACATCTTGAGACTCATAACTATTTCAGTTATAGTTTAAGGAAAATATTTAAAGGAGAGCGCATATTCTCCATGGAATGATATTCACCAAGCAAATGCTAAGTTATATATTATATTATCTCATATTTAAATTACTGTATTCTCTTCGAACGATAGTTATATACTGTTTGAGCTGCTACAAATAAGTATGACTGTTTTGAATTGCGATATTATGTTTAGGTTGACTATTATGATTAAGAGCCTTCAGGCTCTTCAAAATTAAATAGTAAAGATTCACTAAATAAATTTATGTTTCAAATGCAATTTCAAAATATTTGAAATCAAAACCAAAATAAGTGATACTAGGAAAATCTAAAATCTAGAAATAAAAGGCCAATTTGTTTACATATTGCCGCATTGAAAAAAAAACTGTCGACTATCCATAGCGGAATGGTCATAGCGCTGGCCTCGTAATTAGGAGATCGTGAGTTCGAATCCCGCTAGCGACAATGCGATGCGCAGCTTGTGTAAATATTTAATTATTGATTTTATGTTTTCCTTTATTTCGTGTTCCAGAAGATTCTGGACTTTTCTTTAGTTTACAATATAAATGTTCTGGATTTTTCTTTCTGTCTCCAGAAAAGTATTCTGGAACTTTCCCTCCTAATATAAAAGCAGAAGATCTGTCAGTCACGGTGTTCTAAGTTCACACAGTTGAATTAATAAATTGGTTTAGCTATACTTCTTGTGTGTGCCATTGAGTTCCACACTAAAGTACCTACTTGACAATATATTCCATATTTATAATTTAAACAAATTTAAATCAAATATTCTGTATTTTTTAAGAAATATTAAATTAGTCCAATAGGCACTAATAGGCATTAAAAATGTTAAATAGAAAAAAAAATATATATGATTTTTCAAGAAAGAATTCATTATTTTAAATTCAATTTAATTAATATTGAGTTCTTTAAAATTACAATTTTATGCAAGAATTCTAACAGCATTTCTCTTTTATTTTATTGCTATTTTTGTACTGTAAAGTTGAAACTTAATTTCAAATGAACGTTTTGTTTATAATAATAGGATATTCCAGTATTTTTAAAAAAAATCATCATTTAATCATCGACTGTATAATTTAAACGAGTTTTAATTGATATTATATAATCAGATTTGAGAACATTATTTTAAAATTTCAAAAACAATACTTAATTAGGTGAATAATTTTATCAATTACTATCATATATGCTTGACATATTTTTTAAGATCATTTTTACACACGAATGCACAGTACAAAAAAGTAATCTGGCGATTCTCTTTAGTTCCTAAAGAAAGGACGTTTTGCTACTAGACATTGATTGCTTCAGCTATGAAGTTTGTTTCCGAAATATTTATAATTTGATACTGAGTTAGTTGGGTTTGATGCTGAAACTTGATGCTGAACATCACTATTATTTCAATAACTCTCCCATTTGCTTACTATTAGAAACATATCTGCTATTTTTGGAAGATCATTAATCTGTTAATGCGCTGAACAAAGTTAAAATTGGTTCTAAACCTACAATTATTATAAATTTATAATTTGATACTGAGTTAGTTGAGTTTGATGCTGAAACTTGATGCTGAACATCACTATAATTTAAATAACTATTCCATTTGCTTACTATTAGAAACAGATCTGCTATTTTTGGAAGATCATTAATCTATTAATGCGCTGAACAAAGTTAAAATTGGTTCTAAACCTACAATTATTATAAATTTATAATTTGATACTGAGTTAGTTGAGTTTGAGGCTGAAACTTGATGCTGAACATCACTATTATTTCAATAACTCTCCCATTTGCTTACTATTAGAAACATATCTGCTATTTTTGGAAGATCATTAATCTGTTAATGCGCTGAACAAAGTTAAAATTGGTTCTAAACCTACAATTATTATAAATTTATAATTTGATACTGAGTTAGTTGAGTTTGATGCTGAAACTTGATGCTGAACATCACTATTATTTCAATAACTCTCCCATTTGCTTACTATTAGAAACATATCTGCTATTTTTGGAAGATCATTAATCTGTTAATGCGCTGAACAAAGTTAAAATTGGTTCTAAACCTACAATTATTATAAATTTATAATTTGATACTGAGTTAGTTGAGTTTGATGCTGAAACTTGATGCTGAACATCACTATTATTTCAATAACTCTCCCATTTGCTTACTATTAGAAACATATCTGCTATTTTTGGAAGATCATTAATCTATTAATGCGCTGAACAAAGTTAAAATTGGTTCTAAACCTACAATTATTATAAATTTATAATTTGATACTGAGTTAGTTGAGTTTGATGCTGAAACTTGATGCTGAACATCACTATTATTTCAATAACTCTCCCATTTGCTTACTATTAGAAACATATCTGCTATTTTTGGAAGATCATTAATCTGTTAATGCGCTGAACAAAGTTAAAATTGGTTCTAAACCTACAATTATTATAAATTTATAATTTGATACTGAGTTAGTTGAGTTTGATGCTGAAACTTTATGCTGAACATCACTATTATTTCAATAACTCTCCCATTGGCTTACTATTAGAAACAGATTTGCTATTTTTGGAAGATCATTAATCTGTTAATGCGCTGAACAAAGTTAAAATTGGTTCTAAACCTACAATTGTTATAAATTTATAATTTGATACTGAGTTAGTTGAGTTTGAGGTTGAAACTTGATGCTGAACATCACTATTATTTCAATAACTCTCCCATTTGCTTACTATTAGAAACATATCTGCTATTTTTGGAAGATCATTAATCTGTTAATGCGCTGAACAAAGTTAAAATTGGTTCTAAACCTACAATTATTATAAATTATTGTAGGTTTGTATTTCGTCAACTAAGAGCTACATTTTAATATTCTTCACTCATTGGTTTATAGGAACAAACCTGCTGTAGGACAGATATGGGATGAAGTTATTCAGGGGACCTCTCTTCTAATTGTGCTCTGAAAGTGTTTTAAGCATTAATTTGTAGACAAATGTCAACATTAAAAGATTTTTCATCCTTTTAAAAATCTTAACATCTTACTCAAACTCAAATGCATTACTTGCCTTATTAATTTGACATTACATTTCTTTCAGTATATTTTTAAAATTTTTTTTATAATTTTATGATTGCGGAACGTTTAACAGTAACCATGCATATTTTATTGGTTAAATAATCAGTAATATAACATTTCTTACTGAAAGTACAATCATGGTTGTCATAGAAACGCTTGGATATATACACCAATACAATAGACATGACTCAATAACATGTTCGAGTCGAACAATGGGATAAAGAATGATATGGCGAATTTGAGCGACGAGTTCTACATGCTTTATACAACATCCAATTGTTAAAACATTATGAGAATGCGGCAAAGTTTGTTTGAGAAGTTCGTAAACACGCAGAAAATAATTCCCTTTCTATCGCTAGTTATGATTCAGTAATGACAAAGTGATGACGTCAGTTTATGTTTGGAAGTGACCTCAATCCTCTGAAGCTTTAATCCGGAGATCTCGTTTAGTTTAAGTGACAGCCTGACAGAAAAGGGGTGGATACAGCGCGACAGTTATTGAAGGATTTGATCATAACTCCCTATTTAATTTGCTCTAGGAGGGATGAACACGGTTTCTAGGCGCAACATATATTATTTGAAAATATGTCACTAGTTATATCGGTTGAAATATCTTTTCATTCATGATTTCCGTAATAAACATTATGTAATATTTTGAAGTTTTCGTTCTTCCTGAACTTTTTGCCAAATAGTTTATATATTTTTTGGGCTCATCTTAAGGTTTTATGCTTTTTTTTATCGATATTCATAGATATTTGGGAAGTTTGGAAAAATGATGTGTAGATTTTAACTACCCGGAATTAATTCTGATCTCTTACATCACCTAAGCCGAAGCAGAAAATAGTTTTTATTTAGATATTTGAAACTGTACACCATTGTAATATTGCAACGTAAAAAAAAAAATTATAAGCGAATTTTTAGAATTTTCTTTAGAAATTATAAATAATTGTCTAACAATAGTTTGACTAATGCTATTTCATTTTCTTTTAATTTCGTTCTCTAAAATGCACAGTCAACGTAATGGTAAAGATTTGTATGAAAGTTTTTGAAACCCTATGGTAATATGATAATGTATACAAATAAGGTTAGTCTTTAATTATAAATATTAAAAATCCAGATACTGTAGATAGAAATATCCTTAGTTTTTTTGAGTGAAAGTCAAACACACTCTTTAATAAAAGTTACTCAAACTTACATTACAAGTGAATACCGAAAAGTTCTCATTTTATTATATGTCACATTTTAATCCTATCATTTTACTTATAATTGTTATCAAAAATTCATATTTATGAAAAAATCTGTGAATGATAGCTAGATTAAAACTGATTGCATGTCCTAACGACCATTTACCTTAATTGCAAACCTCAAAAGACAACTTTATTTGGAAAACTAATCTATTGCTAGCTGCTTAACTTACATACGTTAACTTCCGCATGACACTTGCAAACCCAAATTGCCCATAGAAATGAAATTATTTCCTACCCGTAACGTGCAGTAAACTTTTAAAAGGGCTTTTTCCTGAAACTAATAGTATTTTAACTGATAAGAATTCACTTACAGCATCCAGACTCTTCATTTAAACCTACTCGATGTCATTGCTTCACCAGTTCTCTTAGAACAAAAGGGGAATTTTAAAATTTTATCAAATTCTATCTACAATCTATGATACAAATGCATTCACCGGCGTCAATGATAAAAATCTCCATGACAACCGACTCTTCCGTGGTGAAAGAGGTATATAATCGCCAAATTGAATTACTCGCCAAAATGCGGATGTTTACCGTAAAATGTATTATTTAAGGTACAAAGATATGGTATGTTTGTGAGGTACGATCCTGCCTGTATGGTGTTTCTCGACATCTATATATTAATTCCAAATTTTAAATTTCGAAAAAACAACTTATTTTTAGGAAAAAAAAACGAATAACTTAATATAAATAAAAGTCGTTTTGGGTATATTAATTCTACATCTGTTAATCCAATAGATTCAATTAAACAAAATTTGAGATAAATCATATGGATAAGAGAAAAAATGTCATCAATTTTTCAAAGTAAAAATGTTATAAATTTTTATGAATTAGAAATTAGGTTTTAAAGCATTTGTACACTTAATAAATATTTTTGAAAAAATGGAATTTTATATCTATACTTATAATAAAGCTCAATGTGTGTGTGTGTGTGTGTGTGTTGGCACTCTACAGGCCAGGTCATTTAACATACAGCTATCAAATTTGATACATGTATACCTTAGAGGTCGGGAATGTGCACCTGGGGTCCCTTTAATTGAAATTTTAATTATTAATTAAAAACTAAGTTTCCCGCCAAAAAAATCTTCCATTTTCCCCACCGCCAACTTTACTGCCAAAATAATCTTCCATTTTCCCCACCGCCAAATGAGTAAGGCTTCAGTTTTATTTTTCTCCCAACAGTAATGAGACTAGGGTTAACATTTTTCGGCGGATTATTTCAAACAATTCTGTTTATTTTCTTAATGCTTTATGCATTTAAAATGAAACATTATTAATTAATCCATGTTTCAGATTCATTCTGAAGTACTTTTGAATTAAAATAACACAGAATAAAGGAAATTGAAAATGTATAATCTGCATAGCGTTACCCCAACTGGCGTAGAAAAATTCACGCATTTGCGTTACCTAACTGGCGAAGAAAATTCACGCATGCGCATTGCTCTGATTGTTGTCATGACAACCACTTTCAACGGATAATTTAAATTATTTTTAGGTTAGTTTCATGCTTTTGTAAGTAAATTGTATTTATGTTAGTTATATATTTTTTTGTATATGCTTATAGTTTTAAGTACATCGTTTTTTAAGTAGTTTTTTTAGACCTGTTTTAGAATGATTATTTTAAACGATTCATTTTATTTTCTTTGTGTTTAATGCATATAAAATGAAACATTGTTCATTAATCGATCTGTTCATGATGAATCTGAGAAAATTTTGTTGACAAATTCTTGAGATATTACATAAATTAAGAAAGATATTCTTTAGTGCCCATAAAGTGTAAACGCTCAGTGACTCTATTATCAGTAATCATATTATTAAAAAAATGCTTTGTTTCAGTAAAAAATATTATTATATTAATTGCAGATTAATCATTTACACTTTAATTTAAAGCATAAATTCTACGAGGGGTAACAGAAAATTAGAGAGATACATATCACGTTATGACTCAAGGCCTTTATAATATTATGAGTGAATTATATGACTATCAAAATTTGAAGTTTTAATATATTTTGCTGAAGAATTTTTTAAAGTTGGAATTGCATAAAATATTTAATTATTAAAATTTTAACGAACATTAAGATTGGCGAACCGGCTGGTCGCCAAAGGCGGCTAGTTATTTTATAATTTTAAAAATCGCACTTTTAATCACATTAGTTTTAATTCAATGCAATTTCTTCTTTAATATTTATGGTTCTTCAACTTCAACTTTTAAATAAAATTTATGGACTATACGTCCTGTTCCCTCCACTTATCAACCCAAGAATCACATTGCGATTTTTTTTCATTTTTTATTCCGTATCAGTACCTCAGTGTAGCTCGTTCCGATCGCTCGCCGAATAGTTATAAATTTTCGTTGGCAAAAAGAAATTGTAAAAACATTCATTATTAAAAATAAATTTAAAGTGTTTCAAATTGCATGAACTGATAATATTAATTTTCATCAACTATTAAAACCTAAGTAATCTAATTTCTAAAATTAAAATTTGCTAGTAATAGAGAAAGATATTTGTAAAAGTTAGAAAGCAAAAATGTGTAATACTGAGGTGTTTAAAAATCAAAATTGTTTTTTTTTCACTTTTTTGATAAAGGAATTTCATAAAAATTAGTTACCATAATGTAAATAAGATTGAAATAACTGAGTTGAAATATAACATTGAAAGATAGAGAATATCGATTAAGATTAATTAATATATGTAAATAAAATTAAATGAATACATTTAATCACAAAAGTATATATTGTTTTTCTCACATTATTTTAAATTACATTTGAGCAATAATTATGAAGTATTTTGAGGAGTTAGCCATATTTAAAAATGGCTAAATTAATAACCGATACTTCTGTTCGGAAACTTTCTGTTAAAACAAATACATCTTAACTTCGTTCATACCGGTTGGTTCTTCTTATAAAGGATTTTTAGCTCTTATATTTGTCTTAAACTCGGTTTTGACGATTTCAATCTCTGAATAATTAATTTTTTCTTATTGTTTTTAACTTTAAAAATATTGCTTATCTCACAAGATTATAAACAAACTAAGCGTATATATATACACAGGGTGTTCATTAATTATTGTCGGGGTTTCCGTACCTCATAACTTTCGAATAAAAAATATAACGCAAAAACCGATTACGTATTCGTAAATTACAACTCAAAGAATTTTATTAATGATATTAAAGTGTAAATCTTGCACAATTTGCACTTTGTAGGCATTCAGATGAAGTCGATTATGTATTCGTAAATTACAACTCAAAATTTTTATTAATGATATTAAAGTGTAAAGCATTCAGTTTGTAATATCATGAACCATCAAAGTTCGTGTTACATTGATTTTTTCCAAAATATTTTTTATGTAATTTATGAAATTTTTTTTAACTGTTAAACTAAAAGAAACAGGATGGATCATTAGAGCCTTATTATTAAAAAAAATAAAGAGTCGAAATCGAAACTATGATCGATACGGACCATTTTCTAAATAAGGAAACATATAGATCTGAATGAATGAAGATTGGGAATATTAGTGAAGAAATAATTTGTAAATATAATTTATTTTAAATACTCTATACCTATCATTGTTGAGACAATAATAAAACTGTTTTGTAAATATTCGTATAGTGGTTCTAAATTTTGCATATTAAACTCCAATATTTTTCATCCAAATGATATGGCTAGAAATCCGCAATAATGCTTTCCGGAGCAGTAAATCTCAGAATACTGAAGAGAGAATTATGAATCTCCCTAATGAATGCTTAATGGATGCCATGTTATTGACTCCCGATATTAAAGGTAAATCTTTCATGGCGATAAAAATGTTCTCAACAATACAAGAATTATGATGATATCAATATAAATAGTCTAAGGAGTTTTCTTGAAAATGTTTTTCCTTGTTGGAGAATCTATATACATTCGGGAGGCAGAAACAATTCCGCCGTGCGAATTTTTTCATTAAAATTTTGATTGTGAAACGAGCTCACTTATTGTAATGGTGTTATTTTATTTAGTAACGACATATTGCTTTCGTGTTTTTGTTGTTTTCTGCAAGTGTCGATGTGTACGTGTTCTCTATATTTTATGTATGTGTTCTCTATATTTTACAATATATGATTTCATGTTTTTCTTGAGGAATTATTCATTTTCCTGTTTAGTGGGTTTTCAGCTGGATGATTTCTGTAACAATATTATTGTAAAATAATAAATAGGTTAAATTTAAAAGGTTAGAGTAAAAAATAAGTAATATAAAAGAATTTGCATTTTCTTTAAAAAATTATTGACAAGTTTTTAAAATAATTTTAAGGGTCTGTGATGAAAATTTGACCTCTGGCAAATCTGGGAATATAAACGGGATTCAAAATAATTTGCACAATATTGAAAAATTGAGATATATTTTTGGACTGAAAATGGATATTACAGAATTTTACGAATATTCGAATTTATTTTCTTCTTTCTTAAAGCCACTCCTGAAGATATTATTCGAAAATAATTTAAGTATTCATATTGTATTACTTGACCTGGCATTTCTTCGAACACTGGAGTATCATATTAAAGTAACTGTCGTCGACCAGCCAAGAAAAATGGCTCTTACTTTATTTTGGCTAGCTTACAATTTTAAAAGGAGACTTATCTTTTGTTTGTGAATGATGCGCCTCTGAAATGTGTTACTGTCATTTATAATAATTATCTCTTTTTAGAAAGGTAAAAATTTTAACGTCTAGGTTGAATTTTTGAGATATGCAGTATTGTGTCATGGCACTTGCTCCGGCCAATCCATCAGAATAGTCAAGAACTTAAAAACTCGTTTCTGTCAGAATGACGAATGAGGGATTGTTTTTGAAATCCCAGATTTTAAGCTAGATTGAATCAAGATTTGGAGAGAAGAAATATTTGAGAAATTACTCAAATATTGTTTTTTTTTTCCTTCGCATTGTAACATTATACGGTCAAAGATCTAGTTCGAGTAGGTAAATAACGACTTTATAACATTTTAAAAATTTTTTTAATTGAAATTGTTGTTGCTTTCCCATCTCAAAATTGTTTAACAAGTACTTGAATACTTCTTATATTTAAAAAAAATACAGTGACATTTAAAATTTATTGGAATGTTTTAATATAATTTTGAATTCATGGACTTTAAGACAATAATTTTTTTTTTATTTGCAATGAAATAAAGTTACTTTTTAAATGAATATTTGCTTAAAAAGAAATCTTTAAGATATAATGAATATATTCAAAACAAATTTCTTCGTGAAAATTGCTTTACTATTTATTGAAACTTCAACGGCTAAGATAAATTTGTCCTATCCTACCTTAAAGTTTCGAGCACTAGTAGAAGCAGCAAATAAATTTTAGTTTTCATTGAATGTTTTTATTAATTTATTCAATATAACTTTTTAAAGTATTTTTTCTCTATCTCTCTCTTCCTATGTAATTATCAATTCTTCAAAAGTTTAGACAAATTTATAAACGAAATTCACAAGCTTGAATTTATTTGAATAGAATTACTAAAATAAACATATTCCTGAATTTTGCAACTTTCCCTCATATCCCAAACTAGGAAGTAAGTTTTTCTTTCTTTTCTTATTTCAATATTTTTTTTCTTTTTCTGGAAATATCCATATATCCTTTCGAATTTGCCATTTTCTGCCACTTTTGAAAACTTACCAAGTTGATTCGATTATATCCTTACGAATATCTGTAATGGTGCATCCTAGTACAGTTAGTTCCATCGTATTAGAAACAGTTTTATGATCAAATCTATTCCATGTTGATCGGATAATTAAACTCCAGGCGTGGCGACCCTTTTGCGACTTGGTGACGTTGGCGATAAAATAGATGATATCAGAATCTTCAAGGATTTTCCCTATATGACCAATAGGAGCTGAAATATGCTTTATTGTTCGAGAACCTTCTTTGCCCTGCAGCGGAAACTATAAAAGGCTATTAATCCAAACCGAAGACAGTCGTCTAGTGAGAGTCGTATATTGAGTCAACGACGAATTAGTTGGATCAGTCCAGCGAAGCGCAAGTGTTGTGTAGTGCTCAAGCAATTAATGGTCCGAGAACTGGTACCGTGCGCCGATTTTTGGAACAAGTATTGAAGGAACATCGAGTCATGTGTGGAATAGCCAGTCGTATAGTAGTGAGTCAGTAGTTGGGTCAGCTAAAACGAGGAGAGAGTGAAGAATAGTAGGCGTTTGGAGAGACTGTAGAGAATAGCTACGTATATTCCCTTCTCCTCCTGAGTTCTGTCTGGACGCATTGTGTGCTGTGATTGCGGTTTAATACCGACTAATAGTTGTGGGCTGCTGTTTGTTCTAAGTGTGCTCCTGTGTATAGCTTGTGTACGTCCCAGCTGTGTTTTTTCGTCTGTGTATTCGTGTCTACGTGTTAATAAACGTCTTTATTTCATACTGAGGTTGATAGCTTGTTACACCATACACCCACAGGACGAACAAGTTCTAGTTTAACGTAATTTTTAATTTTTATAACAACTTATTAGGATTTCAAAATGCATTCAAGGAAAAAATTTACATTGCTGTTCTTTGTAATTAATTTACAAATGGAAAAGATGGTGTGCTGTTGTTTCAAGTGATATTTTTAGCTGAACTTAGAGTCGACTAAAGGTCCTTTAAGTCTGTTTTTTTTTTAAATATGAATTTAATAATTACAAATACTGTCATCAACAACAATTTCAAAAAAAAGAAAGAAGACACCTCTTTAACTTTATTATTTACTAGCCGCCTTTGGCAACCAGCCGGTTCGCCAATCTTAATGTTCGTTAAAATTTTAATAATTAAATATTTTATGCAATTCCAACTTTAATAGATTCTTCAGCAAAATATTTTAAAACTTAAAATTTTGATAGTCATATAATTCACTCATAATATTATAAAGGCCTTCAGTCATAACGTGATATGTATCTCTCTAATTTTCTGTTACCCCTCGTAGAATTTATGCTTTAAATTAAAGTGTAAATGATTCATCTGCAATTAATATAATAATATTTTTTACTGAAACAAAGCATTTTTTTTAATAATATGATTACTGATAATAGAGTCACTGAGCGTTTAAACTTTATGGGCACTAAAGAATATCTTTCTTAATTTATGTAATATCTCAAGAATTTGTCAACAAAATTTTCGCAGATTCATCATGAACAGATCGATTAATGAACAATGTTTCATTTTAAATGCATTAAACACTAAGAAAATAAAATGAATCGTTTAAAATAATCGGTCTAAAACAGGTTTAAAAAAACTACTTAAAAAACGATGTACTTAAAACTATAAGCATATACAAAAATATATATATAACTAACATACATAAGCATGCAACTAAACCTAAAAATAATTTAAATCATTGAAAACAGGTTTAAAAATAACGACTTAAAAAACGATGTACTTAAAACTATAAGCATATACAAAAAATATATAATTAACATAAATACAATTTACTTACAAAAGCATGTAACTCACCTAAAAATAATTTAAATCGTCTGTTGAAAGTTGTTGTCATGACAACAATCAGAACAATGCGCATGCGTGAATTTTCTTCGGAAACTTCTTTTCCCTTACCAGCTGTGTTGCCATAGAAACCGGCGCACAGCTGTTTACACGTTTATGTTTATCTTTTGAGATTTTATAATATCTAATCAGAGTAACGGTGAATATCAGTGTGTTCGTGTTCGTCAATAAATGTTAATTTTTTTAATAACATGATTAACGTAAACAGAGTCACTGAGCATTTAAACCTGATGGGAACTAAAAAATATCTTTCTTAATTTATGTAATATCTCAAGAATTTGTCGACAAACCGGTTCGCCAATCTTAATGATAGTTAGAATTTTTATATTTAAATATTTTATGCAATTCCTACTTTAATAGCTTCTTCATCAAAATATTTTAAAACTTCACATTTTGATAGTCATATAATTCACTCATAATATTATAAAGGCCTTCAGTCATAACGTGATATGTATCTCTCTAATTTTCTGTTACCCCTCGTAGAATTTATGCTTTAAATTAAAGTGTAAATGATTCATCTGCAATTAATATAATAATATTTTTTACTGAAACAAAGCATTTTTTTATAATCTGATTAATGAAAATAGAGTCACTCAGCGTTTAAACTTTATGGGCACTAAAGAATATCCTTTTCAATTTACGTATTATCTCAAGAATTTGTCAACAAAATTTTCTTAGATTCATCATGAGCAGATCGATTCATTAACAATGTTTACTTTTAAATGCATCAAACACTAAGAAAATGAAACGAATCGTTTAAAATAGACGGTTTAAAACAGGTTTTAAAAAAACTACTTAAAAAACGATGCACTTAAAACTATAAGCATATACAAAAAATATATAACTAACATAAATGCATTTTAATTACAAAAACATGCAACGAACCTAAAAAAAATTTAAATCCAGTCCGCATCGGTTGATAATAATTCGTCAACACAATGCGGAATTCAGAACACAAAGCGCATGCGTGAATTTTCAACGCCAGTTACGTAACGTAAATACGTGATTTTTTTTTCTACGCCAGTTGGGGTAAAGCTATGCGGATTAGAAATTTTTAATTTCCTTTATTATGTTTTATTTTTATTCAAAAGTTCTTCAGAATGAATCTGAAGGATCGATTAATTAACAATGTTTAATTTTAAATGCATCAAACATTAAGAAAATAAACAGAATCGTTTGAAATAATCCGCCGAAAAATACTAACCCTAGCCTCATTACTGTTGGGAGAAAAAAAACCCGGGAGCCTTACTGATTTGGCGGTGGCGAAAATGGAAGTTTTTTTTTGGCGGAAAAGTTGGCGGTGTGGAAAATGGAAGATTTTTTTGGCGGGAAAGTTAGTTTTTAATTAATAATTAAAATTCTAATTAAAATTTCAAAAAAAGGGACCCCAGGTGCACATTCCCGACCTCTAAGGTATACATGTACCAAATTTGATAGCTGTATGTCAAATGATCTGGCCTGTAGAGCGCCAACACACACACACACACACACACACACACACACACACACACACACACACACACACACACACACACATTGAGCTTTATTATAAGTATAGATATAGATATAGATTATCATCACAGATTTTATTTGCAATGAAAGCATTTTCAACAGAAATCTCAAGTTCACTTATGGAAAGAAATATTTTCAAAAAATATTTTCACCTTCTAAATATTTAAACATTATAATGAAATTGAATTCTACCTTTTTGAACTTCTTAAACATTTTTAGATTTGAATTCTGCATTTGATGATTTATTATAAATGTTCTATTTATCATCAAATATAATTCAGTTATTAAATAAATATAATTCATTACTGAACCCGATATATAATTAGACTTGCTCTTAAAATACATATTGTTTTATATTTAAGGTACAGTTCTCGTACATTCTAAAAGAGAAAGAACAATGATGGATCATGTTTTAATTATGAATCAGTTTCCTTTTGGCGAACTATTGAAGCTTGGATGAAAGATACTATGACCAAAAGATCATATATCCTTTCTTATTCCCATAGTTGCTCCTTTTTTACTCGCATAGTTGTTCATTTCTCTCGGCACAAAGCAAAAAAGAAGCAATTATGGGTAATACAAGAGAGAGGCTTTTCATCAAGCAGATGAAAGAAGTGAAACAGATTCAGCATCCAATCATCATCGATAATGTAATAAATGGTGTGTTCGCTTTGATTATTGATATTGGAGGAGGAAGCGGGAATTTGTAGTTGATAAGTTGTTCTCTTTATTTTGTTGTATAAAAGCGGTCCATCTTGTTTCCTCTGGTCGACCAAGAATCAGAGGAAACATGGTGGTTTTTGGAGTTGGCTTATCTATTTAGTTTACTAAAATAAGAATAAAACTATACAGTGGAAAGCGTATTTTTCCTTATTGTTAATAGTTTTTACTTATACATTCGTTTACATACCAATTTCACATAGATTTACATTCTGTTAATATATTGTGAAGCTATATATTTAATATGCTTATTTATTTTTTTAATATTATTATTTTAAGATTTTTTTACAACAAAAATCAACTTCTTTTTCTACAAATTCTACTTTTTACATTCAATAATGATAAGAATTGTAAGGAATAAAAATTCCGAAGATTTGTAAAAGAACTTAACATGTTATGATCTTCTTTATTAACTTTGTTAAATTGACAAAAGATAAATAAGTTCCAATTAATTATGCTCTATAATCATGTTTGAATAATTATTTTTTATTTCTTCTGCCCTAATTGCGTACTTATTATTATCACTAGTGATGGTCACGAATTTAACGACATCAAAAAAATTTGTCATATGTTCATATGGAGGTCGGTGTTAAAGAAGGACAATGCAAAATGCTAGTAGTTTATTTTCAGTGAATTATTATTATCATTTCCTTTAACTCGTATCCATTATTAATATTGATCAATATAGAACCAATTATATTTAAAAGTCTTATAGGAGATTACAATTAAGAAATTAATATAAAATTCTGCAGCTGTTTCCTCAAAACTATCAGTGTCAATATACTACATTTCTGGACAGAACACTCTCAGAAATCTTTATATTTTAGAAAATACCTGTTAAAAAGAAGAATTCCCGAAAATGCTTATCAACTCGTGTATGAATTCAAATTCAAACAGTGGAAGTAATCTCCGCAAAATTATCTCTCATACTCTCTAATAAACTTGTCATGCCAGAGAACATCTTACATGGCATATGTATACAATAATTCCTAAATATTAACTTTTGGAGTGAATTTGGCATTTTTACTGATTCTATAGTCTGATCCTTGGCGAGTTATTTGGCGATTTATCTCTAGCATGTGTTAATAGTATCCGAAAATTGAATTTGTGTTTTAGAACCATTTTTCTCAATCAATTGATACACAAATTTGACACAAAATGACACTTGTAGTCACAAAATCTCATACTAAATTTGACGTATTGAATTCAGTGCATTTTTCTACTGAATGCTTAATGGATGCCACGTTATTGACTCCCGATATTAAAGGTGAATCTGGCACGGCAATAAAAATGTTCTCAACAATACAAGAATTATGATGATATCAACTCTTGTATTGTTGAGAACAATACTCTAAGAGTTAAAGTATATATACTCTAAGAATTTTTCTTGAAAATTTGTTGCCTTGTTGGAGAATCTATATACATTCGAAAAGCAGAAACAATTCCGTCGTGCGAATTTGACAAAAATTTGACACAAAATTACACTTGTAGTCACAAAATCTTATCCTAAATTTGACGTATTAAATTCAGTGCGTTTATAAATTACAGCGTTTACATGTTTCTGAAAGTACAGAGCGACAGACAGTCAACTTATAGTCGATATGTCACAAAATTTGACAGATGTCTACACTATAGATATTAAATCTATGTACCGGTTTTTATCTATCTTGCTCCCTTTCTTTTGTAACTGTCGTGTTAAATTATATTCGTATAGCCGAGCAAACGAACTTCCTCTGAACAGATTTTACTAGAAATTTGATAGAAATCCAAGAAATCTATAAATGGGTATAAAGACCGTATACTACATTTCATCCGTCTATCTCGAAGCATTTTTGTGTTATTTCTTTCGCAGACAGAACAGACGGCAGACATTTTTCCAAAAATTTGTTTTTTGAACTCAGAGAGATCTAAAATGTGAAGATTCGCCAAAATCTTGAGGTCGAATTTCACGACGATTTGTACACTTTTTCTATATTACGAATATTGGAAATTAAAAAAAACAGAATACGAAAATTTACATACGTGTGAAATTCCGTCATTCTTTGAGTTGTCTGTGTTCATTGCAAACTTGACAATTACTGTTTTACTGATACTGATAAACGGGATGTCCGTTTAATATCTTTCATTTTCTCAGATAAATACATCTCAATCCCTATCTTCTTTTAATACTTGACTTAGAACTCTTTCCTAGAATGCTTTGATGTTTCAGGTAATGAAAGGATATGTTGTCTTTCAACCAGCTCATTTACCTCCTGTAGAGGAACTTACAGAAACAGACATTTATAATTAAAAGATCAATGTCCTTTGAATATGCACTTTCAAAATCCTTGGAGGACCAGATGTTTCCCTTCATTAATGATCAGAATTAGTACTGGAAGGCGCTTGGGAATCCAAATGAAGAGATATGGGCAGTAATTAAAAATTGTTTACTTGAAGTTACTGTTTACATGAACGAATGGAATGCATCTAACTTTAGGATTAAAAGAATAATGGCATATTAAGTTTATTTTATTTAACAATTAGTGCATCCATTATAACGATAACAAAACTTCTGTATATTTTAATTCTTATTAGAAACTCATTAGAAATTTAAAAGTAATTAGATCAACAGTATCATAGAAAATATCCTCCAAAATATTGTAACCGTTTTATTTAAAACTTTCTGTGATTTATAAATTCTGGATCAGTAATTGCAACCTTGCGTTCTCAATATACAATTACATCTATATATTTTATGTCGGTAATGTACATTCTTTTAACTCCTTCTATGTGAATATACGAAGTGTCTAAAATGGAATATTTTAACCTTTTTTATCAATGTACAACTTTTCTGTTCGTCGAAAATTACAGATAACACTTGAAAGTCTAAATTCAACATAGTTATAATCGTGCATTGAAAGTCTTGTATTGTTTTTGTTAGATATTGCAATTCAACTACATTGTGGCTCGTGTTATTTTTTTTTTTCAAATATTAATAATTTTTGAAAGTATTTATTTTAAATTCGTGGAATATCAGTAGGATGTACCTCTACTTGTTTGTATGATTATGTTAATTAGACAACTGATTTAAAAAAAAATGGTTTAAATATGAACGTCGTTCTTAAGGATGAATGAAGAAATTCATTTAAAAAGTATATAAAGACACAGAAATCTCTTTTACCATAAGAAAGTAAGAAGTATTCTTCCATTCAGTTACCTGCTGGGATATTGCTCTTATCTTCTGCTATTAGACAACAATCTAGTCAAGTAAAAGGAAATTTAGAAGTGAAGTATTAAAACACTCTACTGATTAGCTAATAAACTGAATGAAATTTATTGCTTTTTAATACAATAATTAAATCACTTATTTCTGTCATCTATAACGATCCTGAAAACTATCGAGATATTTGATCTTTCTTATATTGATATATTTTGTTCATATATGGTAATTAATCTAATCACAATAAATCTGGTAAAGTGCAATAAGAAGGGATTCCAAGTATGATAGAACTTGTTTCTAATATCTGATGGTACATTTTTTCTCACAATCTCGAAAACATTAGAGATATTCGATTTCATATGGAGGTACTTTTTCATATATAGCAATTAATCAAATCACGCTAAATATGGCAATGCGCAAGAACAAGGGATTCCAAGTATCAAACACTTTTTTCTAATATCTGATGATACGCCATTTATCATGATCTTTGAAAAGTCGAGATATTTGATATCGTATTGAGATATTTTTTCCATGTATAGTAATTAATCTAATTATTCTAAATATAGTGATGTTCAGGAACAAGGAATACAGCACTTGTTTCTAGTATCTGAATGGTTTATTATCTATAACGATCATGAAAATTGCCGAAGTATTTTATCTCATATTAAGATATATTTTTTTCACTATAGATAGCAATTTATCTAATCATGATAAATAAGGCGACTTGCAAGAACAAGGTAGTCGAAGTTTTACAGCGCATGTTTCTAATATTTGTTGGTACATCATCTATAACGAGCATAAAAAATGTAGAGATATTTCCTTTTCACTATGCATATTAATTAATCTAATCATGATCAGTAGGGCAATTTTCAAGAAAAAAAGTATTCGAAATATATAGAGAATGATTGCAAATTCTATAAATTAACTTTCCTAACCGAATAAAATGAATATTTTGTGGCGCGCAACAAAAAGACTTTCGTAAGAAAATGGAAATATAATTTTGCTCATGCAATAGTTCCAGAACTTGTATAAGAATAGCTAAAGAAGTACAATGTCGAAAACATTGAAATATTTTATACAGATGATAGGCTTTCGAAGTAATTGTCTCTATAACCAGAACATTCAAAATAGCAAAGTACATTGGACATACTTTGACCGCATGTCTATAAAGTATAACACTAAAAATAATTACTTTTCTTTCAAATCCAAATAAATCATTTCATATTCAGGTAGAAAATAAAATTCAATTTATTCTATCTATTGCTACTTTCAGTTAAAAATCTAAAGTCGAATACGTAAGAAATATTTATTTCAGTATATTTCCAGCCAAGAAATATAACTTAGAATTTGAGATAATTACCGAGGCACCACTGATGGCAAAATGGCAATCACGTTCTGCCAGCAACCAAAAAGAAAAGAAAATGGTTTCTTTTTTCATTCTTGATTCTGGAGACTAGATAGTTAAATTGTTTTCTTTGTAGTTTGTTTCTGGTCAAAATAGTTATATAATTCCAGTTACAACTGCTTTATTCTTAATTGTGTTTTGGGACATCCATCGTTATATGTTTTTAAAGTGTTTGGATTGAAATGATATTTTTGTTTTAAGAAGGTGAGTACATTGTAAAGTCGATGTTTTATGATTTTTTTATTTAATTTTTCTTAATAATGGAACTTTGTTTCTAAATCTATTTTTTGGGGGAAGTTACACTGATTTTTATTTTTGCATTTACATATAGTTTTAATGTTTTTTATACACCTTTCAATGCTATTTTCTGAAATAAAGATATGATGGAATTTTCTAATGAAAAAACCTCATAAATTAAAATCTATTGAATATTTTAGGATCAAATTAGGTATAATAATTTCTCATTATGTTCTATTGTTCCTGAACCAGAGAATAAGTAATATATTAATTTGAAAATATTTTATAATTGCTTTAATATTTCACAATTTGAAAAAAAAAATGAAAATTTCTAATTATTTACCGGTCGCCCCAAATATTTAAAGAATGTATAGGAATGAAGATTATTTGTTATTTCTGGAACTAGATAATACACTTCCAAAGCTATTTGCCAAAATTATAAACAAATCATTTAAAATAACACTCTAAATTAGAACATTTATTATTTTATACCTCTATTTAGGCAAAAAATGCCTTTTTTTCCAAATTTTAGAAAAGTCTTTTGCCACTTAAAGGATTGGATTTCATGGATGTATTTGATATCATTTTTTTAAAAAAAATCAAAAATATAATTATTTTTTATCTTTTAAAAAAAATCACCCCAAACGTATCCACATACCTTTAATTTTCCATTATCAAACTCACACTTTAAAACTTACGAAATGCCACTTAGAGAGATCTACTCTGAAAATAAACTGATTAAAAAAAAAAATTCTTTCAAATTTATTCCTTTCTTACTAGTTTTACTAATCTTCGTTGGAAGCCTTTTAAGTCCAACAGTTTTACCTTAGAATCTTTATTGGGTGAGTCGCAACATCCAAATTTGTTTTCGTACATTAAAGATGTTGGTATCACCCATAAAATGTAACTTATAGTTTTAATACCTTCTCTTCTTAACTTTTGACTAGTTTCAGCACTGTCAGTTGCACTTTTTGTAACGATAAACTACTTTTTATCTTACTGTGAAAATTTTAAACTGCTTCGGAGCAGCATATTCTATGTTAGGATCTTGTGCCAGAAGTCTAAATCCAAATCCAATCCTTTATTACTTTTTCTTTAACATAAATAAATTATTTAGGGATGAACAAGCTTGACGTCGAGACTGTAGTAAATTGTAATCTCATCTAGCCCTCAAATTGAGGATGTAGTATTTATTACCTTCCTATAACTAACTAATGAACCACTGAAAATTAACTTATTTTCAATAGCTTTATTTATCCAGTAAAAATACATAATCATAAATGAACAACAGGCTGGAGTAGCCACTCCAAAACTTTCCCACATACTCTCCAATAAACTTGTCGTCCTCGGTGGCCTGGTATCGGCTTGGGAGCCGTAGGGTTTCAGGTTCGAGACACGATTCCACCGAAGAACCGTCGTGTAAGGGGGTCTGTTGCACGTTAAACGTCGTGTCAAACGTCCTCCCGCTGGTGTGGTGTGGTGTGAAGACGGGGGTGCCAGCTCCGGTGTCGTCCTCGTCATCTGACCGCGGTTCAAAATGACTAGGTCCGTCCCAAAATAGTCCTAGTGTTGCTTTACAACGGGAAGTTAATATAACTAAATTAAACTAAAACCAATAAACTTGTCATGCCGGAAAACGCCTTACATGGAATTAGCTTAAAATAATTACGAAATATTAACCTTTGGTGTGAATTTAGCATTTTTTTTTTTACTGAATCTATCGTGTGATGGTCGGGTAGTGTTTTAGCGATTAATCCCTGGCATGCGGTTAGTACTATCCGAAAATCGAATTTAGGTTTTAAACTCATTGTTCCCAATCGATTGAAACAAAAATTTGATAAAGAACTGCACTAGTAGTCACAAAATGCCATACCAAATATGATATATTTAATTCCTTGCGTTTTTGAACTATCGCCTTTTCATGTTTTTAAAACTACAGATCGAAAATCAATCAACCCGTAACAGGATTTGACTAGACAGGTGTTTACACTTTCAATGTTAAATTTGTGTACTGAATTTTATCTATTGATCTCTCTTTGTTTTGTAATTATTGTAGTAACTTTTATTCGAACAGCTGAACAGACGGACTTCCTCGGAACAGATTTTATATAAAATGTGATAGAAATCTGCTACTTTGATGTAAAGACCGTATACCAAATTTCATCTATCTAGCTCAAAGCGTTTTGTGTTATCTTTGTCACATACATATATACATTTAAAAAAAATCCAAAAATGGGTTTTTTAAACTCAGGGTGATCTAAAATGCAGAGATTCATCAAAATCCCTAGTTCGAATTGTTTGACGATTAGTATACTTTCTCTATACTACGTATACTAGAAAGTAAAAGGTGTAAGTGGTGTGATTAGACTTGGCAAAACAGCATATTATTGTTTGCATTTTAACAAGATAAAGAAAAATGCAGCACAAAATTAATGCTGAAATTCAACAATTAATCTTTATTCTCTTAATTTGTAAACGGTGAAAATGTGCAGTAAAAAAGTTTTGGGTTGCGTATACTAAGTAAGTAGGATACGTAGATATATTTACAGTTTTTTTTTAAATTTTTCATTTGATTAATTATTTTATCCTAAGAAATGTATGCTAATAATTTTATTCTAAGCGTTACTTAATGATGTATGTACAAAAGTATGCTTAAAATGGAAGATTATAGCAGTTGGAGTTGTAGAATTCTCCTAAGAACCAGAAAAATACGTTGATTCAAAGCTACCATACAAAAAGAGAATTAAAAAAGATTGTAGAAATTTGTCCAATTTTAATTTAATTCTTAAGTTTGGAAAAATGTCGCTTCATTGATCTAGAAATGAACATTGGTATACATTAAAATTCATCTGTTTTCAGAAAACAGCAATTTTAAATATTTTATTTTCAAATTCTAACTGAAATCATTCTTAGATATTACTATTGAGGAGAAAATAGAACTATTACTTTCATACTTCCAATAATTTTTCAATCAGCTGCAGTCTTCAGAAACGAACTTCAGAAAATCATTCATCGTTTCGTATTATTCTTATTTAATTTTGTGTCTCAATTAACCATTTAAAGGGACATTTTTTTCTAGTCATATTATGTTAAAATATTTTTAGGCTTGAAATTAGAATAATAAAAGAGATTCATTTAGCTTATTAGATTAATTTAATTTGATTCATTAATGAATTTGGTTAATTCATAATTAAGTAACAAATCAAGGCACATCATTTTGATTGAGATAAAGAACTGAAGCATCTAGATTTCTGTCTTTCTAAAATGATTTGTCAGAACTGATGCCAACCTACAAAATTTCACACAAAAATTGATAAATTTGGTGGGAAGAACACTTCCCACGGACCTAGAAAGGGTTAAGGCAGAAATATTCCAAGCAAAACACAGCAATCTTGAAACATATTGAATTTTACACTCCATAAATTCGAACAAATATTATATAAATAAATTTAAAATGTTTATATTTCTAGTTTATGCAAGATAAGATACGAAAATTCCTTTCAGAATGCTGCAATTGAGTCATCGTTATATTCTTTAATATTTCCGGAAAATATAATAAGATCGTAATCTGTCTAGTTAACATCAAGAAGCGTGTTGCTAGTCTCATTTAGAGTGTCATTCTATTTAAAGAGGTTGCTTAGATGTTGCGACAATCGGCTTTATAAGGTTTTAGTAATTTGCGCTAACCTTAAAACCCTTAAGAATTCTTTTAACCCTATCTTCGTGGGTAGCATAATTGGACAAGATTATATCGTCTACATGCTGGCATAAAATGGCAAATAAAGCTTTCGAAACTGGCCTTCACCTACTTTTATGCCTGTGATGTGCTACGGCTAAATCTGCTACATAGCACTTCTTTTCGTACAACAATGCACTAACTACGTTAGTAAAGAGTACGGAGCAGTTCTCTTTGCCTTTTTTGTGGCTCATAAAACTCAAAGCTAGGTAGCATCAAGGTTTTCTTCTTCTTCTTCTTCTTTTTTTTTTTTTTTTTTTTGGTATTGTGGCGGCATTTAAGTAAATGCATTGTGAGAACCGAAAAGTTGTTTGGGTTTGAATGTTGTTATTTTGGCTAAATAATAAGTATCGTAAAAAAGGATAATTAAGTAAATTGTTTAAATTTAAAGTAAATAGTTTAAATAGCTTCTAATGAATTTTTCTTGTACATTTATATGACATTTTTCTATTTTAGCTTTCTCAGAATATTACTGCGAAAACTATTGCATTTATAAGCTTAGCAAATATACAAAATATAAAAAGGATTTTTTTTAAGATGCTTTATATCCTTTACTATCCCAATTTCTTTCGGAATAAGCAAACATTAATTTTCTTTACTTAAAAATTTAAATTTCATTTTATGATCTCATCAAACAGTGAAATTATATCTGAAAACGATCACTTTATTAAAAACGGAACTAAATGTAATTTTGTTTTAAAATTTGAGTTATGATCATGATGTGTATTTTAAAGGGATGAATTGTTTTTTAACATTTGATAGAAGATTGAAATACATATACGAAAGACACTGACATGTCTTATATTCTACGCTCTCTTCGTTTTAAGAGCAACGTGATAAACAGTTATGATCACGTTGATATATGATAGCAACAAATGAACAGACACAATGACTTTCTTAGTGGAAAGGATCCACATCTGGCTGTCTGTGTGTACTTAAATATGTGTTGTGAAACAGGTGACGTTACATCTGGTCAGAATGTCAGTTAACATGTGAGGGGAAAGGGGAAACGTTACACCAGTTTTGTTTGAATGAAATGAATTTTAATGAAAATTATTAATAAGCCGTTCTTTTCCTCTTTGCATAAAATTGATTTTAGGAATTCGTTTCAAAGATTTCAATTTAACTTACTAGAAAAATCACTCCACATCAAAATAATTCTGATAAAAGAGTAGAAACCATTGATCTCAAACTTCATGGATATGATGAAGAAATCAAGAATATTCATCTTATGGTCTTTTTAATGTGTAACGGGATGAAACTAATGCACACAAAAATACAATTCGTTATAATATAATTTTACTGACATTTCATCAAAGAACTATAAATAATTTTACAATTTCCACCATGTTTGAAGAAATTTCTTTTGAAATTGTGTATTACATTTCAATTCAACAGCTAATTTATAAACAGCTGGTGAAATGTAATTCCATATCATTCCTGTCAAATACTGATTCAAAACGTGACATGGTATTCGAACAAAAATGACATCTTTGCAACTCAAATTAGAACCACACTCCAATACATGCAAGCAAACTTCGAAATACCGATGTCTCTTTTCAATATTCGAACCATAACCACCAATAAATATGAAATTATTTCTGTCCCAGTGGTATATAGCCGACAGTTGGAATTCCTTGTCTTCCAACTAATAGTCTTTTAACTGTTGGGAATTCAGTTACAGCATCCAGACGTGTCAGTTAAACTTAGTATGCTCCACTTTATTTCTCAGGTCCCTGTCGGCAAAATGGGCCCTTCAAAATATCATCGAGCTGCATCATGTGCCTTTTGTATTGTTCTTGCCATAACTACATTCACTGGCTTCGATGATAAAGGGTTTCCATGACAACGTGAATATTCCATTGATAGAGAGGAACATTAATGGTGAGATGATTTGTCTGGAGCATTGGAGGCATTCATCGTAAAATGTATTATTCATCGTTTGTTCTGCTGCTTTTATTGTTTCTCATTTCGCTCTTACAACTTTTATTGTATGTAAAATAATCAAGAATTTTTTGTTTATGAGTTGCACTCACAATACAAAGAAATTTTAGGACAAAAAAATAATAATTATGGGGCAAATCACAATAACTTTTTTAACTGTGATCTGTTTTTACAAGTTTAAATGGGTATATTTGGGGTAATGGATATGTCTCGTGTATTTAAGAAGTAGATAATAATCATATTACATTTTGTTCTTTTATATTTAAGACAGGTATAAAAGAAAAAAAATATAATTTCAATCCGAAATTATATTTTGTTACATTAATAATGTGGTTAACATTTCTCGATAAAATTTCGTAAAAGATTTGTGCTTAATATATATGTTAGTGTTTATTTTGGAATGATTTCGTTATTAGAAGAATAATTCCCTTATACCGGTTTTATTCCCTTTTCCACATAAGAAATTAAGAAACCTACATCATTATAATTAATAAAAATCTTAGAAAAATCCGATCATTTTATACCCAAAAACAAAGGAATTAAATCTTTTGATTTTGATGATTTTTTTTAATCTCCTGTTTTGCTGCATTTGGAAAAACTCATTTCTATATCTTGGCCAAGTTATTACTCTGGCAAACAAATCTGTGATGTCATGGACCAGGTGACTCGCTATCTACTAATCACAAATCGAACAAAAAGAAATTAATACATATCATCTTTTTTATATAATAGTTATATATACAGCAGAAACAGTCTCCGACCTTTTTCCAATTAAACCATATCACTGACTCACCGCCTCCCCCCGAAGAGTCAGTGATAAACGCTTAAATAATACTAAATGACTGGACCGCCGTAACAGCAACACTGGCAGGAAGTGCGGTTGAATACTCAGGGCCGCACCGGCCACGGTAAAACCCTTCCCTAAGGAAGTACATCCCGTTATCGATGGGAGGAGCCTTATCCTTCACCTTTTCATGTATCCTCCAGGATGGCGGGAACCAACTACCATGCCGGAAGCTTCTCATCCTTATTTCGAGGTGCCCCCCAGGGGAGGGGACATTTCCCTATTAAAATAGCGATTTCTAACTTTAAAATATATTATAATAAATTATTTAAAAGAAAATAAATTTCTTTAAAAACATTTGTGTACTTTCGCCATCGGAAAAAGAGGAAAATATTTACCATCAGTGAATCTCCATTGTCCTTCTTTAATATCCACTTTCATGCGATTTAAAGCTTTCTTAATTGAAGTAAACTGCAATAAAAGAATTTCCTTAAGGTTCTATTCAATAAAAATATTTAGTATCAATGGAAAAGAAGAAAATGTTTTGTGTAATTCTTACTCAGAATTTATATTTAGTAGCGATTCGTTTATATCCGAGGAGGTTTGAAATTCGTGGAACTTCAAACTAAACACAAGATAAAGTTTGAGCGCAGCATCAAACATTTTTTCTTTTTTTCAAAATGTGTAAAAATATATTTGTTTTCTAATTTGCGATCGAAATAATTTTAGTTAAATTTGATTATTTTTTTTAAATATATAATTGTCATATACAATGCGTGATTGAGAATGAGCATCTCTTGGCGTACAGCTCGTTTGCTGTTAATTTCAGTTAATATTTACTGTAAGTTTCAATTAAATAAATTATGTAATATTTTCTTAATGTCTTACTCAGCAAAATATTTTTGAATTTCAACTTTTAATAGACGTACAATAAACTATGCATCTCCCTGATTTCTTTTGTCTATATCTTTATATATCAAACTTGATCACAGAAAAAGAAGGTAGTATTTGGAAAAAGGTGCATTTTTAATATTTTTCCCCATTGTTTGATTCTGAAAAATCTTACTTATACATGCCACAAAATTCCAATCATTTTATCAAAAAGCATACCTTGTATTGAAATATACCAAACATAAACAAATAAGTCGAATCTTCTGATATTGATCATTAACATGACGCAACCTGATCAGTACTGCTCCTGGAGTCATGATAAATCAATCAATCCACCAATCAACCAACTAAGCTTTAAAAATGGAAAAAAAAAAAACAGGGTGAAATCTTAAAAGCAGTAATGAAAAAGATTTTATTTTCACATCAACAATAAAATATATTGATGTAAAATAACTTTAAAAAATTTAAAAATAAAAATTGATCAAAAAATTTTACAATTTTTTTTTTTCAATTTTAAGATGATGTAAAAATCTTGTTTTGCATTGAAATATTTTAAAAGATGTGCTAGAAAAAAACTCCAAAAGTTCGCTTAATTTTTCAGTTAATTAAATTGAATAAATCGAAATTAAATTTAATCAATTTAATTGTAATTAAATAAAATTACAATAATTTAGTCGAAATAAAAATTAAAAACAATTCTTCTAGAATGCACATTTCTATCATCCACTCATGTGTATGTCAAACTTGGTACCTGTAGGCAAACATTCTTATCTATGGAACGTCAATTCATTCACAAACATGCTGATATATTCATCTTTATCGTAAGCAGAGACAGAGGTTTTGTTCTTTTTTTATAAAGTTCCATTGTCACTAGTGCTAAGAATTGCTCTTAAAATTTCTTTTCCAAGTGCAAATTTCTGAGTCATTTCTTTGTGAAATGCATTGTAAATTTCAGAAATTTATGAATTTTAATCATTTTCTAAATCAATCGCCAACTACATCATTGGTTAAATCTTCAGATTCATCATCCTCTTAAGACGTATCCATCTTTTCTCCCATTTCAAGGGACACGGTATGTTCAAAACAATCCTGTGCCGTAATCACCATTCTCTACTAAGCTGCTTTCTTTTCGTTCCAGATGGGCAGACAGACAGAAGGATATAATTAAAAATATGTGTTTTTTTATTTAAATATTTGTTTTTCTTGGTCATGGCGTTCATATGAATGCAAAAATACCAGCCAACAAATGGCAAACCTTTGATGAATTTGATACCAAATTTGACGCAGATTTACATTTTAAATAATAAACCTGTGTACAAAGTTTTAGTTCTCTAACCCTTTGCAGTTTAAGGTTTTCAAGTTTATTTTTTATTATATATCTATATCTATATCTATCTATCTATCTATCTATCTATCTATCTATCTATATATATATATATATATATATATATATATATATATATATATATATATATATATATATATATATATATATATATATATATATATATATTACAAGTGGAAGACAGACATACTCCAAAGACATGATGATTTTCGCATTCATGAATGTCTGGTAGAAGAAGATTCGTAATCTCAAGGTGAATGTTTTGACCTTTTGTCATTTTCTTTTTCATTTTTTGACATTCATTTTGACATTTTTTTTCTTTTGGTAAATTCATATAGAAGAAAATAATCAAAAGAGAAGAAAAACATTTTGCAAAATTTTTGAACTCTTTGAATATTCAACAGAATCGTTCATTTCTGAAGTGGAATATAACTATTCAGTGATAAAAGATATTGGCCCATAAACTATCAATTTAGACAGGTAGGCTAGGTAGTAAAATATAAACTTTGGCTGTAGGATAATAAGAAAGTTACATCTGAAATATCATGTTATATATGTCCATTTTTATTGTATAAACACAGTGTCAAAATTCTTAAATAAGAACTGGGGTATCTATTGAGAAATTATGAATCCCGAGCAATGATGAAATATAAGTCCATTTAAAATTTTTGATGTTTGAATATGAATTTACATTTGCGTTTTGTTTTCAAATTTTAAATTTTTATTAATTATTACCTGCATAAAAATGATTAATGCCATTAACCGAAAGAAATTAATATTACTTGTTTAATCAACTTTATACTCAATTTCTTTTTCAAATCAAAATTATTTCCTGGTTAGTTCGAAGGAATCAAACTCATTATGGACGCTTACTGATTAGAATATGTTGGTCTACTAATATGTTGTTCATCTGAATAAGCACACCATTAAAGATGATGAGGTGTTTCTTAGTCGCATCACGTATATAAGAGCTTTTAATGATGGTGTAAGAGATGCGATATGTGCTCTGTAGTACGGATTATCATTATGTTTTTCTGATGGTTTGGATACGAATAGTCAACTACATTTTTACTATTATAAATCTCCATTGTTTTTCTTTAAGTTAAGCAGCTTCATTCGGGATGAATTTAAAAAAACTTCCTAAAACAGTTAAAAATTTGAATGTTTGCATAAAAAAGATAGAAAAAACTTCTATGAAGCCAAATTATATCGGAGTGGTAAAGGTACTTTGAAAATTGAAAAAAGAGGGCTTTTTATTGGCTGAATTCAGGTTTAATGCAAAAGTATTCTAGCTTAGAAGTTTATCAAATGATTTGCGTCACATTTTGTAGATAGTTAGAAATATATTATTTAATTCCTGAACTAAAAATTAGTTATATTTTTATCTCTCTTCAAATAATAACTCGTCTGGTGAACAGGATTTTATTTTAGTGCACATTTTGTGCTACTTCAGGTTGACTAGTACAGATTAGGACAGCTCTCTCAATTGGGTGCATTGTCTCGATCACAGAATCCGTTCTTACACTGAACGTTAAGATACAATAAAAATTAACAAAAATTTCTAACGAGTCAGAAATGCCATTATGGGCGTGAACCTGAAACACTATCCCTTCTGAGAGATTTCGGGGTTCAAATGATAAATAATGTGACATTTTCATTTTATTTTATTTATTTTTCATTTCTTAATGTTGTGACGTACTAAAACAACTATGAAATATTTTTAAGTGAATAGATTGTTTGTTTTCTAGTTCAGGAACTGCAAAACATATTAAGAAATTATTTTATCAGATTTGAACAAAAAATTTATTATTTCATCATTATTTTAATTTTAATTTTTGATCTAAAGATCTAAAATAGCATTAAAATATATGTAAATGCGAATATAAAAATCAGTGTAATTTTTCAAAATATAAACTTAAAAATAAATTTAAAATGGTTTTATAAAGAAACTGTTCAAACATTAAATGAAAAAAATTTCAATGTTTCGTAAAAAATCGTCTTTTAATCACCTACCTTAAAGTGTCTCCATCGTCATTGCGTGCGAATCTCTTTCTCTTAAAAAATTAAGTTTACCAATCGTTGTTGATGTTTTTACAAGAAGTAGCATGTGGTCAAATATTTAGAAAACAATCTTTTTTGTATCATAAAAAAATGCTTTAGTGCACCGCCAATTATTCTGATGAATATCGTTATCACTTCTTCCACAATGCAAAACCATCAATGGATTCCTCATCGAAATATGGCGCAGAAAACTTCACGTGTGGTACATGATTATAAATTACCCTTACAGGACCATAAATTATAATTTGGAAATATGATTCTAAAGCACTAAATAAAGACAATATGAAATAATTTACTACGCTAAATAAAGACAGCATGAAATTCACTTCACTAAATAAAGTCAGTATCAAATCCACTATGTTAAATAAAGACAGTATAGAATTTGCTACACTAAATAAATATATGAAATTCACTACACTAAATAAAGATAATATGAAATTCACTACAATAAATAAAGATAGTACGAAATTCCATTTACTAAATAAAGGTAGTATGAAATTCACTACCCTAAATAAAGGTAGTATGAAATTCCCTACCCCAAATAAAGATAGCATGCATTTCACTATATTAAATAAAGTCAGTATGAAATTTACTAAACTAAATAAAGACAGTATGAAATTTACTATGCTAAATAAAGAAAGTATGAAATTCACTTAATTAAATAAAGAAAGTATGAAATTCACTTAATTAAATAAAGAAAGTATGAAATTCACTTAATTAAATAAAGAAAGTATGAAATTCATTACACTAAATAAAGGCAATATGAAATTATCTACGCTAAATAAAGATAGTATGAATTCCACTTCATTAAATAAAGACGGTATGAAATTTACTACGCTAAATAATGACAGTGTGAAATTTATTACATTAAATAAAGACAGTATGAAATTCGCACACTAAAGGAAGACAATATGAAATTTATTACATTAAATAAAGACAGTATGAAATTCACACACTAAAGGAAGACAATATGAAATTTAAGATTCTGTTTCCAACTCTAAAAAAAGCTCTATTTCGTCCCTTCAAAATAATATATTACTAAGACAAAGATTAATATTTTGCTGGCCGAAATATCTAGAGGTGCATTAACAAACGTCTCGCATTTGTCTTCATAAATTGGGAAATAAAGACCAGCCAGAATTTATTGCTCCTTTCGAAATATCACCTTTTAAACGTTTTCCTCTCTAATTCTAGCATATTTAGGCAATATCTGCTCTGGAAAATGGGGACATATCTATTATTAATTTGTGTTTAGATCGCATTCCGAGTCTTTTAGGCAGTATTTGTGGCTGTAGCAGAAAAATGTATTCCGGACATTAAGCGGCAGTAACTGAAGGGAAGGTAACTTCCAACTTTAATTGTGAATCATAAATATAAATGGCATTCTGTTATCCACATGATCGATGTATTGGAAAATTAAAGATACGTTAAATAAGTACATTCTTTACTCAGTTCCGTATTTCACTATTTTTCAAAGTTAGCCCTTTTGCAAGAATCGATATTTTAGATTGTGGTATTGTTATAATGAAGTAATTATTTTTTCTTTGTAATATTAATATAATGAATATATTTTTTTAAAAAAAAATTGGGAAATATATCTATTATGTTGATTACAAATTTTTATTTTTCAGTTTTGCCGAATTATTAGATTGATATTTTTTATAGTAAATTACACTATCTACCAATAAGTAATTGGAAAAATATGATTAAAGAGAAAAACATAAATTATTCATATTCAATAGTTGGTAGAGCCTCCACTTAAGGCAATTGCATTCTTAAAGCTAATGGGAGCCCTTTCCAAAAGTTTTTGGATGAGAGATAGTGATAATTTCTCCCACCTGGCTTGGAGAAGACATGCAACTACTTTCACCAATTTTGGACGGTTGCTTCAAGGATGCCAAGGATTCAAGTCTGGACTCTGGATAGGCCAGGTCAGTCGGTTCATCCCATTGTCATCATACCAAACCATGGCAATGACGTTGTCATCCTAGTAATAACAATGGTCCAACCCGTAAAATTGCCACAACGTAAGCAGTGCATTTTTGTCTAGACAGTAGAGTAGGAGTCGACGTTGATCGTACCAATCGGGATCAATAATCCCAGTACATACTACTAGTAATATCCCCAGGTCATAATTCCACCTCCTCTAAGCTTTATTGTAGGCACAATATATTCTAGGAAAAGCTGTTCTCAATGCATACGCCGAACTACCATCCGATTAGTAGAGATTACACCTTAATTCATCGAACCTATTTCCACTTATCCAATGATAGAATTTCGGTGATAATTTGGCTTCCTGGCACCACCTCAATTCAACAACGTGGGTGGAGTTTGTAACCAAAGGGTTATGGGCGGCAGAATAACCATGGAAACCAATCAAATGTGATTCCTTGAGGATGGTATTTATTGAAAAAACAGTCCCGGATGCTTGTTGGATCTCCTTGAGTATGTGGGACATCGGTTTTGTGCGTTTTTTTCTGAATTTCTTTGAAAGTCACTCGTCAGAATCTATCTCTTAATTTCTTGTGTCTGCCGGGTGGAAGAACATTCCAACAACCACCAATCACCTACCATTTCCTAGTCACAAAAGCCACTGTCGATTGTAATTCGCCAGATATGTCCCTTAAGAATCTGTCATTTCTATTATATCCGACAATTACGCCTTTCTCGTTGTCACAAAGTTCTGAATTTCTTGGAATCCTGCATGCGACTAATGGCAATGCTGTTTCCTACGCAATATGTAGGTACAGAAGACTTTACGTAGATCAGGACTGTAAAAATCTCATTTGTGTGGGTGTCCAAATACTTATTGGAATTATTTTGGTTTGTTAATCCTTTTATTTAAAAATGATAATTTCATAATAAAAAAAAACTACTATTGTTGATTGCACCAAATTATTTCAATGTACCTTGTTTTTTGAAAGAACTCGGTTTAATTCGATTTTTTCCTTTGATTTTGATCCTAAGTAAGAGCTATTGAAAGAAACCAACTTTCTCTAATCAAAACCTTTCCATGAGAGTTTTTCTGAAGTCATGTGTTTTGTGCAATTTAAATCGTGAAAAGTTTTATGTTTGAGACAGGAAATGCACAGATGGATATTGCTTGTCCGACATTCGTTGGTGAGAAAATTCTTCGAAACAGGTGGCTATTTTTGAACTCTTTGGTACCTTCTATATTTTGCAACTGCATTGGAACCCTTTGTTCCCTCGATGGTTTCTGCGTTGTGTCGATGAAAGACAGGTAGGAAATAAATTGTTTTACAGGGTTGCATATCTTGAGTAAAATCGGAAAAAAATTTAAATGCTCAAGCCAGAGTGTAGAAAATTTGCAGGGAATAAAAACAGTCAACTGAACGAATGGAAAATAGAAAGATTGAAGGAAAAAAAAAAGGGGGAGGGAAGAACAAATTCGTGGTTAAAGTCGTTTTTATAACTTTCCTTGCTTCGATTGGTACTTTGTAAATGTGAAAGACTTCGGCTGAGAAGGTGATAGGATGGTGCGATAGGAGGAATGGAAGATCAGAGTTAATTACCATCTGCCTGCTTTCTCGCCCTACTGATGAAGGGCTGGTTTCCATCGGGGAATGAACACCAACCCATTGTGATTCCATGGACATGTGGTGAAGATAATCTTTATCTATGTCTTGTCCCAGTAATAATAAACTAACTCGAGGACTTCTGAGGAAAACTCTAATCCTGTGCTCATTGAGTCGAGAGTATATAAAACAGCACCCTTCTATCGCAACAACCCATTGATTTGACTGAAAGGGGCGGTGACCCCCAGGTCACCCAAATTAATCTGCTATATCTAGCTTTCCTGCTGTAAAAATGTCTTGACGTTTGATATGTTTTCTCAGAAACATTATGTCGTAACTTGCCGTCAAACAGTTGCTGAGAACACCCCTGACTTACGATACCTCATCTGAGGAATACTATGTCGTAACTTTTCAGATCGATTGATCATCTCTCTGCAATGACGGCTTGGGTCTTTGATACTTATCAGCCCCTTGATGACGTTCTAGCAACTCGACATCTCAGAACCCATGACAATGGTCAACATCGATGAGAAAATGTTCATATTCCAGTCTACCTCCCTATAGACTAGAGTCTTGCACCATTTCCTACCTTGCATTCCGAAATACTCAATAGATTTGCAAGTGTTTATTCTTGCAGAAATTTGCTTTTAAATTCAAACTATTTGAATGAGTTTTGAACAGTAAGATACATGGGCTGCGATTGATAAAATCTTGAACTCCTTATTTTTGTAATTGTAACTGCATAATATTATAAAGTTTTATCTTGATTTCCGAACAGATACTCTGAGTGGAAGGTATCAGCTTCCGTTTATTGCAAAGATTAAATATTCATATCATAAATTCTGAAGCAATTTTACGTAATAAGAATATAAAATTGAGCCATAAAGTATATGGATTAAATGTGACGAATTAGGGTTTTGTATATATAGATATTTAAATTTCCAAGTCATAAGGTGCTAAGTGTGCATGAGCAGAATATGTATGAGCCAAATTTTTTATTTCTAGTTAAATCAACCGTTTGAGAATATCAATACGGACATATTCTTTTTTAGTATGTTATCACGATTTACTTAAGTGTAATTGGAATTTTAGGAAAGTATATTATTAAAGCAATAGTTAATGCTTTATTTTATTATGTGTTTCTGATAATAAATTATACATTTTAATATAAATGTGCATCTATTGAATCACAAACAATGGATTCCTGAAAGATGGAAGCAGAATATATAAAATGATGGATCTTGTATTAATTAAGGCTAATTATGTTATTAAAAATTTAGATATCAGCAGAATTTCAAACCAGAGGAAAGAGTTTTAAACTCTACAACTCTTTCCTTTGGTTGAGGAAAGTGTGATATTCTGGAAATCAATTCAACTATTTTCTCCTCTTTCTATAAATTTCTTTTCAATTATAAAAATATTCTTTAGCTTGGTATATAAATTTTTGTCTATTTATTCGTAAGCTGCTTAATATCATCCCATGAATTTTTATATTAAAATCTATAATTAAATAAACGGCAAAAATAAAATAATGTTAGACCAAAAAATTTAAATAATTTTTCTATAAAAAAAAGCACGCAGATAAAGAAAATTATATGTTGATGATTTGCAAGCGTTGCAGAAAAGTATTATATTTAAACAAAAAAAGCTGCATTTAAAAAGAAAATCAGTAAAGTAAAAGATATATTTTAATTTCTCATTGAGTTACTACCAAGCGTTTCAGAGTTAGACAATCACTTTTCAATATTGAAGTCAATAAACATTCCATCGTTTGATTCTTCAGTTTCACTTTTCCTTGGCATATTTAAATTAACCTTACACATTTAATTGAACATTAATGTGTTTATGGAGATAAATTTTGATCAGTTCATTTCGTTTTACAGATAAAAGATGATTTACATTGTTAAAATTTTTATGTTTTATTATTTTTAATTATGGAAATGCGATTCCCTCTATAAAAACACCGAGAGAGATAAGATCTAAGATTCTCTGTTTTAATCTGTTAAAAATTAATTAAAAATTTAAATGAATTTTGAAGTTAAAATTTTGAAATGAATTACCACAAATCATTTGTATGAACTACTTGTTATTAGTCCTAAATATCAGCATTTTGGATGCTAATGGCAGCACAGAAACATTATTCGAAATGGCAACATCGGTGGAGTTTACTGATAATAGAATAATACTTTTATGTTGTTTCAGTATTTTATGAGCCATTAAAAGGTAAACAGTGGATTCTACCAGAGTTAATACCTAGATGCGGAAAGAGAGGTACTAAGTAACAGAATTAGTAGTAGAGCATCAAGAACATGTAGGAGCCAGTTTTAAAAGTTTTATTCGCCATTTTAAGTCGTGTAAGTGATTGATGTGAATCTAATATTTTTACTGAATTTATTCTACGAATATGTATTTGGAATATCTATTCCTGTTTATGCTAGCCACGAAGGATGATTCCTCAAGGTTTCGAGCTTCGCATTAATTACAATCGCCTTTCTTTGTAACATTTTAGTTCTTTGTCTCCTGTGAGTTCTTTGTAACCTCTTAGAAATTCAATAAATAAAAAGGGACTTTCAATCAGAGAAGAACCTGAGATAAGAATAATGTTAAGTAATCAGATTATATATCTATAATGTCTTTCTGAAAATTAAAAATGCATTATAATTCATCAATAATAAATTCTTGAAAGTAAGTCCTGTGTCTTATTTTCCGAGGAACTAGAAATGAAATGTATTGTTACGGAATTTCCGGGGTTCGTTTGGATAGTGGGAGTTATATGGTGTGGAGAACACTCAATCACCAGGTGGCAGTAGAAAACAAAACAACGACGTTTATTTACACGAAGACACACAGGACAGCACAAAGATGACAACTATATACAGCACAGAAAACGATTATCTTCAGCCGAGACGTGCAGAATACAACAGCAGCTCTACTCCGTCGCTGCTCCGCTAGTCCCTGGAAGACGAGTTCTTCACCGTCGCTTTCGGCTACTCTTCGACTCCAATTCACCACTGGTTCACCACTCTGCCCCGCTCCGCTCCGCTCCTCAATTCACGGCTCGACTCACCACTCCCCGGCAGCTGCGGGTGCTTCCTTTTATAGGTCTCAGGAGGCGGGTCTAGAAGCCTCTCAACCAATCAGGAACGTTCGAGGCTTATCTCCGTTCCTAGTGGACGGATCGGGAAAATTCTCGATATTTCGGGTATAATCTATTTTGACGCCACCGCATCACAGATTCGTAACAGTATTCATTAAGTTTACAGAAAAGTTGCTTGATTATATTAAAAATAAATTGCTGATTGATATATTAAAAGCTTTATTTGTTTGGTTTTTAATTGACAAAGATGAAAAAATATTATTTAAGATATTTATTTTTAGGTATTTTTGAGTATATATTGAGGATCCTGCTATTATCTGACACACACACACACACAAAACCATCTTGCCATTTCATGACATGTTTAATCTCTTAACATAAAATTTAATCTCTCAAAAATGCTATTTCTAATATATATATATATATATATATATATATATTGGAAATAGCATTTTTGAGAGATTTCAACTACGGTAAATAATCAATCGAAAAAATAGCTAAGAAATAATTTATTTCTAAAGTTATTTATAACCATAACGTAACATTAAGCGAAAGATCGCATTTCAGTTTAAAAACTTCGAAAATCAAACAACAATCAATCTTCTTCTCACATCTATATTTAAATATAACATTATTGCAACTACATCTCATACAAACTGTCTTGAACACAAATATCTGATAAGGAAGCAATTCAACCTAGAAATAGCCATAATCAAAGTAAAATAATGTATTATCTACTTGATTGATGGAAGCATTTACATCTCATACAAACTGTCTTGAACACAAATATCTGATAAGGAAGCAATTCAACCTAGAAATAGCCATAATCAAAGTAAAATAATGTATTATCTACTTGATTGATGGAAGCATTTACATCTCATACAAACTGTCTTGAACACAAATATCTGATAAGGAAGCAATTCAACCTAGAAATAGCCATAATCAAAGTAAAATAATGTATTATCTACTTGATTGATGGAAGCATTTACATCTCATACAAACTGTCTTGAACACAAATATCTGATAAGGAAGCAATTCAACCTAGAAATAGCCATAATCAAAGTAAAATAATGTATTATCTACTTGATTGATGGAAGCATTTACATCTCATACAAACTGTCTTGAACACAAATATCTGATAAGGAAGCAATTCAACCTAGAAATAGCCATAATCAATGTAAAATAATGTATTATCTACTTGATTGATGGAAGCATTTACATCTCATACAAACTGTCTTGAACACAAATATCTGATAAGGAAGCAATTCAACCTAGAAATAGCCATAATCAAAGTAAAATAATGTATTATCTACTGGATTGATGGAAGCATGTACATCTCATACAAACTGTCTTGAACACAAATATCTGATAAGGAAGCAATTCAACCTAGAAATAGCCATAATCAAAGTAAAATAATGTATTATCTACTTGATTGATGGAAGCATTTACATCCCATGCTATCAGTCGTGCCAGCTGGGATGACGATCTCTTTCGGTGAAATTTGTTTTAATCTAAAAATGCAGTATAGTAAAATATGCATTTTTCCTTTCTCGTATGCGACGTATACAAATAGAAAGTATTGTAATCACTAAAAAAAATATGAACTCGAAATTTGATAAAACTTCATGTTTCAGACTTTCTGTCACTTTCTGCCTATCAACGCGGTAACTCAAAACTCAATTCCTCAGGCTCTCTGAGTGAGACGGAGGAAGTTAGATATATCGTCATTACACCACAATATAAATTTCTGTTAAATTTTGAACTGAATGCATTTAGAGGAAGTCTGTTTTTCCGGTTGATTGAGAACAAGAGAAGAGGGTAAGGCATATCAGTGACTCTCTGACCCGCCCGAAGGCACACGGATATATATTTATGAATGGCGGACCGCCGCAAAAACAGCACTTACAGGAACTGTGGTTGAGTCCTAAGGGCCATCACCGGCCACGGTGCAACCCTCCACGAAGGAAATACATTCCGTTATCGATGGGAGGAATCATATCCCCCACCTTTTTGTATACCCTCCAGGATGGCGAATTCCACCATAACGGAAGCATATCATATTCATTTCGAGATGTCCCTCCCGGGGGTTAGAGAAGAGGGTAGCTACAAAATGATGAAATCAAGGCAGATGAAATTTGATTCATAATTTTAGCTTTTAAATATTTAGTCGCACTAAATTTTGAAGGAAATCTCTCACAGTACTGACCGTCTGTCTGCCTATACTTTCGCATGAATGTAAAAGCTATAATACAAAAACTGTAACATCTTATGTGAATGAAATTTGGTATGCCATCTTATAACTAAAATGGTAGTTTCAGTCAAATTTTGGTTTTAATCAGTCGATATAAATGATTCTAAAATAACAGCAATTAATCGCATAATATCGCACCCTCTCTTCAGTAAAAACTACAGATTCAAGCCAAAAATCGATCTTTGGAAGTAATTGTGTTGTTGCTATTTCTGATGGCACTTGTCAAAAGCAAGCTCGATGTCTGAGTTAGCGAAATTAAGCCAAAATTTTTACTTCTCTGGTTTTTTAGTAGTGCCATCTGGGGCCAAGAGTACGATTCAGCTACACACGCGTCACATTTTTTTTTACAGGGCGGGCTTCATTCATGCATTTAAATCATAGAACCACTGATCGTAATTTAGACCTGAACAAAAGAACGATCACCTCTGATTCAGTGCCCTCAGTGGTATTACTCTCGACCTGGAGTACTTCCTGACCACGACAGATTTACACGTGCGCCAGCCACCACCACACACTGGGAGTTTTCGGCTCACAATCCGAGGTAGGCAAATCTAACGCCCTACCAACCAGGCTATCCCGGCCCGAAAGGAAGTAATTGTTTGCCAATGATATGTAATGCATAAGTGTCAGTTTTCCTACGGAGCCCACAGCACCACAACTCTCATGCAAAAATCTGGTATTCGTAGCGTTCACAATCTTGCTAAAAGTTCCAGAATTTTATGTGGTAGGAAATTTATATTATAGAATGCATAAGAAATTTTTTGAGAGACTACTTTCGCTGATTTCAGCATTTCTTAGGCTTTTAATAGGGAGCATTTTCAAATAGAACATCTTTAAACAATGATATATTAAAAAAAAGAAAAAAAGGAAGAAATATTTTTGCGTTTGTTTTTGAGAAGATACATATTTGATTATTACATAACATAGATAAATTATCAAAATCTTCCTATTTTAGTTGTCTTTGTTACATAAAATATAGGATCTAATTTCAAATAAATTAAATTTTATTGCTCGTAATTTTGACAAGCGATCAGATGACGAGGACGACACCTGATTAGAAATGCTATAGCAGATCTTTTCGTTCCAGCTGATCCTTGAACTGCCATATTTTACCTACATTAATGATAAGAATTAGCAGAGAAAAACGCTTGAGAATCGATGAGAAAATGCAAACAGTCATCCAAAATTGTTTACACTAAATTACTATTTTCAAGGACGAATGGAGCATAGCATTAGAAATAGCGATATATTCGGATAATTCAATTTAATAATTAGATTATTTGCATTATCTTGAACAATGTAAATATATGTGAAAAGTAATATTTTTATTCTTGTTGGGAATTCATTAGCAATTGGGAACTATTTAAACTAATGATATGAGAAGCAAATGTTAACTTTACTAATTACTAAATTACTATTTTCAAGGACGAATGGAGCATAGCATTAGAAATAGCGATATATTCGGATAATTCAATTTAATAATTAGATTATTTGCATTATCTTGAACAATGTAAATATATGTGAAAAGTAATATTTTTATTCTTGTTGGGAATTCATTAGCAATTGGGAACTATTTAAACTAATGATATGAGAAGCAAATGTTAACTTTATTTTAATGTTTAATTCTTTGCTCTTTTTTCATTATGGACGTTTTGATTTGGTTTGTGGCTTGCGTTCCTTGTGTGTTTTTTGTCCATGCATTATGTAAATGGAGTTAGTTTATGTAGAGTATTTACTTTAAATAAATAAATAAATTGTCTTCTGAATTATCTTCATTCGGTTCATTCAAGGATGTATGAAATTTTGTGATTTCTGCTTAATAATAGCAACATATCACTTGTAATAATTTAATCAGATGAATAAAAACGTTTTATAGCAGAAAACGTTTTGTGCGCGGGCTCCAATGAGTTTTGAAAAACTCTTCAATCTACTAATTTTGCGATCTCCAACTATAAAAGGCCCAGCCGCTATTTTCATGTGGTCTTTTGATTGCTTTAAGATAACTCGACAAAACCTACTAATTATAATTAGTCGGAATATCTTGAAATTTCGTTAAAAATATTAATCTAATACTTTTTATAACTTAAAAATTATGAACAAAATATTAAAAAAAAAGACATTTGATGGGGTTTTTTTTGGAACTACCATTAATTTTCTTGAAAACCAAAAACTAATTTCATTATGTATAAATAAGCCGCTACTTTCTCTAAATATAAAGTTTAAATCCTTTCTATCGTAGATTACCTCCTTTCATACTTTTTTTCTTATAATATTGATGACGTATAATAAACATAGTTCTTGATTTAGTCTATAACTTGCAAACCTATGCCCTCATTTTAAAAGATGCTTCATTCCTTCAATCGGTAGTTTTCAAACGATTTAACCACATAATTCTTTTTCTTTTCAGCTAAAACTCAAATGAGTTTAATTTTCAGCTAAATCAGATCATTAATTAGTTGACCTGCTATCCACTGGAGAAAGTTATCTTACTGTCTAATTCCACTTGATCTCCCATTACTAACATTGTCCATAAACAAAGGACACATTATAAAATGGAAGGGCAACAGCATCTGTTGGTATAAGTGGGTTCAATAGCTTGGAACGTAATATTAAGTAAACGTTAAAATTTTCTCCTAAATATGGTGGAAGTGGTATCAAGCCCGTGAATAATCATTTTTTAAATAAAGTGACCTACATTTGTGTCTCGCTTGGAGAATTATAATTAACTTGACCGGAATGAACAATTCATGCAAAAGAACCTATAAACCAAGCATATATCATAGAATGTCCGTGCATCGACGCGACAGAATCCTTGACTTTCACAATCCAGATCATTTTAAAATTGAAATTATCAACCAGTTGTTGTCTGAGTTAGGAGTTTGGTGCCTCCGGCCAACGGTGAGACTAGCAAGAAAGCTCTCTTCCATCCAAAGAGGCTTTCTGTTAGTATTTACGGAAGCGTACAAAACCACGCCTACTGCAGCACTTCAGGTTATCCTTGGGCTTACCTCCACTTCACCTGCAGCTCCAGATGATGGCAAGAATGACTAAATTGTACAGACTCAGTGAAATCGAGCGGATGTCATTTTCTTCACTGAACATGACCCATTCCCGACATACCTACACAGATTCCATCTGGCTAACTCTCTTTACTGTAGCTGTGGGGAGATAGGATCCTCAATTCACCATGCCACCGAATGCTTACTGACTCTCGAGGAAGAATGGTACAGGAGAGTTGCATCGAATACCCTTTCACGCGGCAAAATCCACTCCATAGTAAATCATATTCATAAATACCAAGACCTCTTCAAGACTACAAAATAACTGTGACCAAAATTCCACTTGTTAAAATCAATTAAATTATTCATTCAAAAGTGCAGTTCTCACGAAGGAAATCAAATCTCGGGGACGGACTATTATTATTCTATAGTTTCTTTTTTTTTTCTTCCTTCCATCTTGTGCTCATTCATCTGGTTAGATAACTTAGTGTTATAGGACACAGGATGGCGTTAGGTTATGTTGCCTTAGTCTACTTAGCACTAGATGATACATTATAACCTACTAGCACAAAATACGACGATATCACGACATTGTTCATTGTTTTGAATGAATCACAAAATCGTGAAGATGTAGTAATAACGTTGCAAAAAATCTTTCATTGACAATAAGGAATAATCGGTATTTACAAGGGATTTGAACCATTTTTATTCTTCAAAATTGGTTTGAATAACACTCTAACAATCTATTTTTTATCACAGATGCTTTGTGCTATTACATTGGCATGTTATTCCTCGAATAAAAGCGTCGATTTTTTTATTTACTGTGTATGCGATATTATCGAAATAATTCGGTTTCTCAAAATGAATCAAGATTTTCTCAAAGCATATTCATGTCATAACTTAATTCCAAAATAAAGTCAGGTATTTGTTTGGAGGAAATAAAAAATAAAAAAAAAAATATTTTTCTAATTTTCTTCTAAGGAAAAGCATGTCTGCCTACAAAAGCATTTTTTTTTTCAAAAAATTATTTTTAATACTTACACGCCATTCTTGCTTGACAGTTCTGTTTGCCGTTTTGATGTTATTGTATTCTTTTCTTTTGTAAGGTTATCAAAAACTCATTCGATTTCTTTGATATTCTAAGAAAATTTTCATTTGAAAGGACATAAAGAAATTTTTTTAATGATATTTGATAATACGATGGTTTTAAACCTTTTATAACCTGAAAATTCATGAAAATATGCACTAGTAGTCAAAGCAAATGCTTACTCTAGTTTCTGTCCTGTTTTCTAAGGCGAATTAGAATTATGTTTAAGCAGTAAATCTAAAAAGAAGAGGTTGTAGAATTCCCTTCTTATAACTGTCACAATTACCTTCTTTTAAATAATGCTAATTGCTCATTTAAAATGAATTATTTTCTACTAAAGAAAATTGAATACATGTTCTGGTTTATTTTAAGGATAACAAATGAATCTGATTAGGGAAACATATCATTTAATTTTTAAGTAATATTGTAGATTTTTTTTCTAAATTCTAACAATTAAAGAGTCTTGATTCATTGATGCAGAGATTGATAAAGTTTTGTACCATAAACGCTCTACTTAAAGAAATCATTTATTGAATGTATTTTATATTCAAATTTAACTATCTAAAAGAATTCCTAAAAAATACTAATCAGGTAAAATTACTGAATACCCCTTCAAATAATACTTTTGAAATCCTCTTTAGGCTTAAAAAATGAGTTTCAGAAATATGCATTCTTTTAATATTATACTCATTAATTGTTTTATTAACTTTGCTAAAACCCTCCTTATCCCTCCAAAAAAAATATGGGATCTTGTAACATTCTTAACTTCACTTTTAATAAAATCAAATGTATTTTATATAAACTGAATAAAAACATATATTCTTTTATTTTATAAAGGATAATGCACCAAAATTATCTTTAAAAAATCTGCATTGTTTAATAATAATGCATTTTTAATGTTTCCAAAAGTCATAACATTAACTTAACCTACCTAGTTACCATCAATTAATGTGACACTTGCCTCGCTTATTTACTTGATTATACGTCTCATTTTATTTAAAGAGGTTGCTAAGATGCTACGACAGTCTTCAACGTTATAAGGTTAAATCAATTTGCGCTAAGCTTAAAGCCTTAAGAATTTCCTTAACCCTGTCTTCGTGGGTAACATAATTGGACAAGATTATACCCTGGACATGATGGCATAAAATAGCAAATAAAGCTTTCGAAACTGGCCTTCACCTACTTTTATGCCTTTAAAGTGCTACGGCTAAATCTGGTACATAACACTTCTTTTCGTAGAACAATGCACTAACTACGTTAGTAAGGACTACGACACAATTCTCTTTGCCTTTTTTGTGGCTCATAAAACTCAAAGGTAGTGTCGTGGAATTTTTTTTAGGCATTCTGAGTGTAGTTGTATGAATTTATTGTGAGAAGTGTTGTTTCGGGTTAAATTTTGCTATTTAGGCCTAATAACAATTATCTTAAATAAAAACATTTATGTAATCAGAGTAGATATTTAAACATTTTTGGTAAATTTTTAATTTTGTGCATCATAGTATTTTAATGGAGAAGATATCGTATTCCCAAATTAATGTGTAAAAGACATAAACAAAATAAATTTTAAAAATATTTTAAATTATTAAATATTACTAGGCCTAATAATATTTAATGATATTTAGGTCAACTAACAATCTTCGAAAATAAAGGCGTTTATGTCATCGGAATGGATATTTAGACATTTTTTTTCTAAATTCTTATTTTGTGTGTGTGTGTGTGTCACAATATTTTAGTGAGGAAACTATCGTATTCTCAGAATAATGTGGGAAAGTCATAAGCAAAATGATTTTTAAAACTATTTTATATGATAACATATTATTAGGCCTAATAATATCTCATGCTATTTAGGCCTAATTAGAAGCTTCTTAAATAAAGACATTTATTTAATGGGGGTGGATATTTAAATAGTTTGTGTGTCACATTATTTTAGTGTAGAAAATATCGTATTCCAAAAATAATGTGAGAGATATAAGCAAAATCGTTTTTAAAAATATTTTATGTAATTAAATATAACAGTGTGCTTTAAAATGTATAAGTTTGATATTGCATGATAATTTAAACACTATTCTATTATCTCATTAAACAGTAAAATCAAAACTTTAAATAATAAAAGGAATGAAGTTCTCTCCATTAAAATCAAGTCTAATTCTTAGCCGCTATTGGAAGATATCTATGAACTTAATATTAAGTTTAAATTATGATTTTGTTCCAAAACAATCACAGAAATATGCAATTTTGATGCAATAAACATATAAAATCCAGCCACAAATTACATTTGCTGTGCCATCAGTCTTTTTATATCGTTAACAAGATCAATGGAATAATCGCCAAAATTATTTTTCCAGATACAATAAAATATATATCATGGGGAGTCACCATAATCAATATGTCTCGTTTCGGGCGTTTATAATACGGTCATTTTCTAAATTTTTTATATGGTGGAAGTAAAAACGAATGAAAATAAATATTGTTACAACTAAGTCTAGTCAAAATAAACTACAACATAAATATTATTATTGCTTTTATGAAGAAGTTTCATATCGAACATTTTTGTTACACTCGAATACTTTGTTACAATGTTATTTAGGATTGAAAATTTTTCATCATTAATGCAGAAAAACAAACGAATGTTGACCATTGTTTAACCTTCATGGTATAAGGTTAAGGATAGCCAGTTCAATAAAAACTTCAAAACTGAAATGTGGATTTTATTTGCCGCTTCTATTTAGTTCCTCTGCTTTATTACTAGAACTTAGCAGTTTTGATAATAAAAACCATAAATAATAAAAAATAATAATAAACATGACTTTTAGACGCATATTAAAAAGTGTAGGTAAAAGAACTGGAGCTTCCTAATAATATCGGAAGCAGAAACGGTAAGTAATACATTTTAGAATGAAGATCGCAGAGGTTAAGCTTTAGAATGTTATTCCTGGCGAATTAACTCGAAATTACCACCCTTTTCTATCTTTCTGTAAAATTGATTTCATCATGGTTATAATGGTTTTCTCTAAAAATGAATGCACTTATCACAATAACAACACAAAACACATAGAATACAATTCAGTGATATTTCGAAGAGCTATTTTGCCAATAAAGGAATCGATGAAAAAAGAGGCGCACACGAAATTAAATAGCTTCAAAAATCTATACCGTTCTTGTATTATTCTTATATTGATTATATTTAAATTTTCGCAGAATTATCCCAAATAAGAGGAAGGGATCTTGCAGGTTATAGAGCTTTTTTACATTTAATCAATCCAAACAGCTTTTCAATAAGCACAGCAAAATTATTCTTTTCTTACTCACAAAATAAAACACGGAAACTAATTTCAAAAATTGTTCTTGATTAATTATAATGTTCTTTTAATAATTCTTTAAGATAAAGCCGGATTTTAAAAGGGCTAGTTGCCATAAAAGAACAAGTTGTCTGTTTAGTCGATTGTACATCATTTTTCACTTAAAGAGATTTCTAAGACGTTACGACAATCTTTATATGGTTAAAGTAATTTACGCTAAGCTTAATCCCCTTTAAGAAATCCTTTAACACTATCTTCGAAAGTAGCGTAATTGGGTAAGATTATATACTTTGCATCACGGGATAAAATAACAAATAACGTTTTTAACGCTAGAGTTCGTCCTTTTATGTTTTCGATATACTAGGGCCAAATCTGCTACATAGTATTTCTTTCCGCACAACAACCCCTAGATATACTAGTAAACAGTAAGAAACAATTCTCTTTTGTTTTTTGTGACTCATTAAATTCAAAGCTAGATAGCGTTACATTTTTGTTTTTAATTGTTGTGGTGCACTTAAGTGAATTTATTGTGAGAATGATACTTTTCGGTTAGCCGGGTGCAAGCGAAAGTTCGCCTAACAATTTAGACGCAGCCCAAAAAACGTGGCCAAGGCCTGCGCCAATGTGCATACAAACCTAATACTACAAGTTTTGCTTGCCGATGTTTTCTTTGGCGCAAGTCTAAATTATTTGGCGAGTTTCCGGTTACCGGAGGCTAACAGAAAAATATCGTAACAGTTGAAGTATTATTTATAAATGAATGTTGCTACTTCAGCCTAATAACAATTATTGTATATATACGCACGTATTGTATATATACGCACGTATTGTATATATATTGTATATATACGCACGTATTGTATATATATTGTATATATACGCACGTATTGTATATAATACTTGTATACAAATGTAACGTAAGTAAGTATTTCTATATTTTTTGTATATTTTTGAGTTTTAGATCTCACATAAGGTTAGCGAAAAAATATATTGTATTCGCAAATTCTACATGATGCGTGTAAGCCACAATTACTTGATGTATAAGCTAAGTAATATTGAAGATAATGTTCTTAAGTATACCAACCTCTACTGATATATTTAAAAATAAAATCGCATTACGCAAGAAAAAATCAAATCAATCTTTTATCAAATCAAATAATGTTATTAAGTCTTCAAGCAATAAATTGATTGCGGTTTCTCTGTTGAACGTTGGTTGGCAGTCTGGGTTTAAAAGTTTTGTATGACCTAAGTACGGAATATAAAATAATGTTGTGTGTTTTTTTTTCAAAATTTGATAAAAAATATGCAGTTAATGTGAACTGAACATAACTAAAAGCATTTACAATTTTCATTTCTATGCTTGCTCCCTTAGCATTTGAATACCAAATGAGGAATTGTTTACTCAAATTTTGTTCAAAATTTTAGAATTTAGTATTTTTTTATTTCGATAATTATAATCCTGGGACTTTCTGATCATCTTATATCAGAAAACAAACACGGAAGAAAAGATTTAACGTAGAGAACCTTGTAACAAAGCTATCTTGACAAAAATTTAAAAAAAAACATAAACTTTACAAAAACATTTTGGAAGTCATTTTATCAAGGATAGTGATGCCATGCATGATTCTTTTGCCAAGTTTTAATTTCGGATTGAAAGTTTTTGGCGCACAAAATCATATGAACAAAATTATTGTAAATATCATAAATCATTGAATTTATGGGACATTTAATCCGACCGGAAATTTAAAATTGTATTATTAGAGTTAATTGCCACATCTATTTTCTTTTTCTTTTTCTTTGCCACTAAATGTTCTTCGTTTTGTTCAAGTTCCTCTCTATCTTTCTGGAAATTCGCGTTGTCATGGAAACTGTTTATCATTAAAGCCATTCAATACAGTTATGGCAGGAACAATACAAAATGCATAGAATACAGCTCGATGACACTTTGAAGGACCCATGCGAACAGAGAACTAAGGAATAAAGAGGAGCGCACTAAGTTAAACTGACACGTCTGGATGCTGTAAGTAAATTCTCAACAGTTAAAACACTATTAGTGAGAAGGCAACGGTCTTTCAAATGTCGGTTATATGCCACTGGGAAAGAAATAATTTCATATTTATATGCGACATCGGTTCGGAAATGATTGAAGAATCGGTGGCGGCTGGAAAATTATACGTATGGAATGGACTGTGGTTTAATTTTGGAATGCAAAGCTGTTATTTTAATTCAGATATCAAGTGATTTGAATCAGAGTTTGACAGGAAAGATGTAAAATAGCAGACACTCATAGATTAGGGTTCAATGTTATATTCAAGATAAGCATAATGAATATAACAAAATTATTTATTATCATTTAAAGAAGTTATTTGTAGGAGTGTTATTTTTTAGAGAAATACTTCGCAGAAGGTATTTACTAAATATATAGTTTTTCTCGCATAAATAATTTTTGGAACCGGCATTTCATATTTTTAATAAAATATCACTTTTATTATAAAAGAATTTGGGCACATTTTTTTTTCAAATTTAAAATATGTAATTAGTGACTATTTTTCAATAATATGTAGTGATAAGTTTCTGAAGTAATACATTTTTATTTATAAAATATAATATTAGAAGAATTGGTTTTCCACAGATTAATTTAATCAAGTTATGCAATAAGCAGATCACGAAGAATCTGATTTCATGTCTCTGAACATCGATAGATATAGCATTAAGAGATAATTTCGGACAGCTCATTACATTTATAAATAAAATTCTTTAAAATTTATTTGTTTTACATGGTTTGGCTATAATTAAGAAAGAAAATCTATTGCTATGAATTATTTTAATTTAACTCAAATATAACTTTTCCCTAACAGGTCTTCATGCTAAATTATTCAAATGAGCGAAAAAATGACTTAATTGAGTGAAATAAAATTGAGTAAAATTTCGTATGCAGATTGTAAAAGGCATAGGAAAATTGATGCTGTACGGAAAAGAAAAAAAAACTTTTCAAATAGGTGTTAATGTAATATTTTATATATCTGTAAAATCAGAAGATTAAAATTCTTGTGCGTGAGCAAGAAGACTCTAATATTTATTAAGAAAAACAGCTTTCTTTTAATATAATATTATTTGCAATCTTTTTAGAGGAATATCTCATCACAAGATCATTAATGAATAATCCATAATCCCTTTTTCATACGTACATTTGAGTTACTGATTGTTTTATAATCCGAATAATTATACTCCCTCCTCCCCCCCACTTTTGTTTCTGAAGTTTTCTTTTAGCAGGATGCAGGATTCATCCCTCCTTATTTTCCATAATGTATATGAAATGTGGTGAAATTTCCTTTGTCAATATAAAAAACAATAAAATTTGTGGATTACGAATGGATTTCTGGATTATATAAGGTGACATCCTTTTTTATTTAAAACCATCTGTAAGTAAGAATTATTTGCATTACTGTATTTTTAACGACAAGATTGAAACAATGCTTTTTTTATAGTTGCTGCATTAGACGACAAATGACGACAAACAATATATTCGAAAATGAATAAATAGGCAGGTATTAAAATAACTATTTCATGTTTTTAAAATGAAATTTCGAGGCCAACATATATATATATATATATATATATATATTATATATATATATATATTATATATATATATATATATATATATATATATATATATATATATATATATATATATATATATATATATATATATTATATATATATATATATATATATATATATATATATTATATATATATATATATATATTATATATTATATATATATATATATATATATATATATATATATATATATATATATATATATATATATACAAATTTTGACCTAGGAAAAAACTAAGAGGAATATATATATAATGAATAAGATTGCGAAAATCTGTTATGACCAATTCTCGTCATTACATTCTTCACAGAAAATCCAAATTATTCGACAAATTATTTAAATTATTATTTATTTCAATCCAAATATCTGGAGTTGCATATTATTCAGAAGTCTCAAATAATCTTTAAAGCTTTATGAAAGAAAATATTAAAACCTAAGAAAATAGGAAAAATAAATACTCATAGATGAAATGGCAACTGTAAGCCGTTGTATTATTAAGATGTTAGTTTCATGTTTTTATCTAATGCAGATATAAATGCGAGGCTTTTAGAATTGACTTTTTCATCATCTTAGATTTTTATTAAACGGAGTTAATACTTAAATCGTGTTGTTGTGTGTTGGGTTAATAAACTGCTTGAACTTAAATGCTCTTCATCACCAAGCATTGTTACTTGTAAAAAGCGATATTATGAATACAATTGTAGAATAAAATAAATAAAATGACATTAGAAGCCCTGATACCTGAGGCTTTAGCCTTTGCACGCTATATCTTAAATCTAAAAATAGAGTTTATAGGAAACTCCTGAAAAACTATTGTCTTCGATTAAAACCATTGCATTGAATGCTATTTAATTTTTTTTTGGAAATATCTCATTCCAATATTGTTTAAAATAACAGAATTTCATTATGGATTTTGAAATTTTTACGACTTAATGAATGCGATTATGTATTATTTCACTCTTTTCTTGTAGGAAAAGAATTTTCTATTGTAAAAAGCTAGTTTTGGGCATGAATTGGAATCGTATAATTTTATACATTTTTTGATCATATTTAGATAATTATTTCAAAAGATCGTGACTTCGTTACATATATAAATTTTTTTGAATATAAAAGAAAAGAAATATTGCTCTTTGTGCATATTATACAGGGTGGCTCAAGAACTTTGACCGCGGATTTTATTTCTTAAATATTGATCACAGACATACTGTAAATTACAAAGTTGCATAAAAAAAAAGGGGGCAAAATATTATGAAACCGGTTTAAATTTTCAGGGAAATTAAGTCTTAAAAAATACAAAATTTAAATTTTTATACCGACCCCAAACAAAAAATTCCCAAAGCGTAAAATGTGCCCTATCTAATAGGGTCATGTACAAAATTTCAGAATTTTGTCATGAAAACTCTCAAAGATATGTTAAAACAAAACTGTTGAGGGATCAATCACAAATTAAAATGCAAATGTTTACAGCTTCAGTGCAGATGACGCGATGTAGGACGGCATCCTAAGGAAATAAAATATGCCTTATATCTTTAGTTTTAAATACAAATTTTAAAATCTATGCTTTCTGAAATATATTTTAAAATTTTATATCATGAATTGCAGAATATAACTTAAAAATAGCACAGTCAATGAACTTGCAAAAAAACTTATGTAATCTCTCCTTATGTAATGTTTTCTTCATGTAATATTTCCTTTAAGTTATTATTTCTACAAATTTTAATACTTTTGAACCAATAAATAGCAAAATTATTATTTATTTATTCAATCATTACTTTCTTTGTTAATTTGTGTTCGACTTCTAAAACGCGACATGATCTTTCCTCTTTGCGAACTCATATCCAGGCAACGAAAAGTGGTTTAAGTCAGCATTTATTTAGTTTCATATCATTGTTACTTTTTGTGATAAATTGATGAAATTTTGTAGATGACTTTATTAGAGGATGGGGCACATTTTACTCATGGGGAATTTTTTTGTATGGGGTCCGTATAAAAATTAAAATTTTGTATTTCTTGACGTTTAATCCCTTGAAAATTTTAATCGAATTCTTAACATTTTAAACCTTTTTTTTACGCAACTTTCTAATTTCCAGTATATGTCTATACGGACAGTATAGACAGTATATGTCTATATCAATATTTAAGGAATAAAAGCCGCTGTAGGTTTTTGAGACACCCTGTATTCTTATCAGACTGAAATCAGTTTTAGCTATTGATTTTGGAATATAATTTTTTATAAACATTTTCTAACAGCTTTAAAATTGTAATATGACTACAAAATATATTGGAAAAGAATAAAAAAGTTATTTTAAAGGAAATAAAATTATGAAACCATTTGAAACCACTTTTAAAATATAACAAAGCAATCAAAATGGTGATCAGTAAAAAATTCTTATTTTTGTAAAGTGGTGAGTATTGCTTCCATTTTCATATTAGTTAAATTTTGTAAATTACTTGAAATACTTAACAAAGAATTATCGAAATATCTTGGATCAGATAAAAACCAGAAAAATTAAATTTCCATTCTTCAGTCTTTCTTTCTAAGAAATGGTGACGGCCGAAAAACGTTTAATGTAAAAATTTTTTGTTAAAATGAAATTATGATTCGTGTAATCTAATCTGGTTTTTATCTAAAGTAGTATATTAAAGAATCGGATATGGAAGGATCATGAAATACAAGTTGGAATTTCAACAAATTATAATGATTGGACAATCTTATTGTATAAAGATGAAAGTTTCTACTTATCCCTGTTTCTAACTATTCTTAGCTGGTTGCGGTAACAATATTCATTGAGTCTGCAATATCACACCAACAATCTCCACTGAGACCAACAAAACTATCTCAACAATCTCCACCAAAATTAAGAATGCTGCATCAACAATCACCACTGAGTGCAACTATGCTATATCAACAATTTCGACTGACTACGAGTTACTTAAATGAAAATGAACATCTGAGTATGGCATCATACATGTCCACCTTATGTAGGCATGTGTGAAAATGTATTTGTTTCACAATGAGATTCAAAACTCAGAAGCTAATCTAGATTCTCATTGCATTAAAGGTTGAAAATATATTCTAATTATTCCTAGATTGACAGAGTTCTTTATATATGTTAGCGCGATTATTTAAGGCAGCGATTCTCAACCTATGGGGCGCGCCCCCTAAGGGGGCATGAGAACACTAGAAGAGGGCGCGAGAATATCCAAGGGAAAATATTATTTTAAAAAATTGATTAACTGACTGAAAGGAAAGCACACATACACATAAAAAACAAAATACATTTCGACATATTTAATAAATTATTAAAGTAAAACAACTTACTAAATCATAACTTACTTAATCAAAACATACTAAATTAAAAACAAATTTAATAATTATTAGTGACTTCCTTGGGCCTGTCTTGCAGAGCAAAGTTTTTCGAAGGAAGGCTTAGTATTAGAAATAGCCACTCTCAGTTCTGTTTTTATATTTTGTTTTCAAAGAAACCACAGCAGAAAATCCATTTTCACAACGGTAGAATATTGAATCGTAACAGAATGTGAAATATCCTTGTTTTTAGTGCAGAAAAATCATCCTTACTCCTGCCCAAAATTCTAATAGTGATTTATTACTAAATTGTCGTTTAGTTTCGCCACTTGTCCTGAAGTCTATGAATTTTTCTTCCTCATCAATTGAGAGTCCTTCGGAAGTCTTATGAAATGGATCCCTAATCCACTCGTAACTTGCTATCAGTCTGTCATCAGCAGGAGAATACTTTTTTAAAATTCTTTGCCAGCATGGCTAAATGATTTCCAAGGGTTACAAAACAACTTTTACATGTTCTTCTTCAGCCTTATAAGTTTTAGTACAATCATCCACATTTGCAAACATTGCTAGGTTTCTTGCTTTAAATTTCTGCTCCACAATTTCAGTTTTCTACAAAAAGCATTAACTTTACCACTCGTATCCATCATATGTGTATTTTCTCCTTGTAGTTGAAGATTCGAGTTATTTAATTTCTCGAATATATCGACCAAGTACCTCAATTTCATCACAAATAAACCATCGCGAAAATTCTCGGCCTCCGGTCTGTTTTCTTCTTCTAGGAAAAATGCAATTTTTTCTTTGAACAAATTCATAAACACGTTGCAAAAATTTCCCACGTGATGAATATCTTGACTCGCAATAAAATAGTAACGCTGAATGTACTGAACCTATGTCTTTACAAAGGGCGGAAAAGATTCTCGGTTTCAGGGGTCTCATTTTTATATAATTTGCTACGGTTAGAACCGTAGTTAACACAATATTCAAACCAGGACTCATTTCTTTCGAAGCCAAAGCTTCCCTGTGGATAATGCAATGTGTGCACTAAGGCAATTTTTGTTTTACAAGTGGTTGTATACCTTGGAATCTTCCGGACATTGAACGAGCACTATCGTTGCGTATTTCGACGCAATTTTTCCATTCTATGTTTGCCTCGTTTAAAATAGCAGATAATGCGTGCGCTGATGTTTAGAGTTCTATTGGTTTGCAGAAAAGTAGTTGTTCTACTACTGACATATTATCACAAATTCGAACATAGGCAATTAATTGAGCATTTTTATTACTCTATGTTGCTTCGTTAAGCTGTATTGAAAACAATTTGTCACGCAATTTCGAGAAAAGCTGATACTGTACGTCTTCAGCTATATCACCAGTTCGAAGAGCAACAGTATTATTTCAAAGAGGTATGAACTGCAATTGTTTTGAAAAATTATCTCCAAACATAGTTTCTACAATCTCAATTGCTGCTGGCAAAATAAGCTCTTCACCAATGGTGTGAGATATTTTACATCTGGCTATTTTATATCAACTTTTTAAGATGCAATTAAAGCTTTCTTATTCACAAAGTTTCTTTAAAAAATGATTTTTGCTTTTTATATGATTTTAATTTTAATTCGAAGAATTGTCTGTGTTTGTTGACGTACTCACTATGAAGCGTTTCCTAATGTCGTTTAAGTTTATTTGGTTTCATGCTGTCTGCGGCTAACATTTTTAAGCAAATTATACGCAAGGGTCTTTCTTCTTCATTTACTTCAGTACTGGTAAACGAAAAATTTAAGTATTATTGAGAATATTTCCTTACTTTTATTTTCGGAACCACGCTCATCTATGTACTTGTTAATACTTGACTATCGTCTAATGCTTGCTTACTTCAGCTTAAAAATTTATCCATGAGTCTGCATAAATCTGCTGCCATGAATATTTAATATGGTGAATTGCAATTAACACGAAAACATATATAACATACACTTTCACAATAGATTCGTTAGCAATAAAAAGATCGACTCGAATGAGACTGGCTGGAATTGAAACTTGCATTATCGAACATTTTCCTTCTTCCTATGAGACAACATTTGCTCCGCGCATGCTCGAGACGGCATCGGTCGTGTGGATTCCCTTCCACAAATATTGCTTATTTTTTTTCACTTTTGTTTTGTCATGCTCCGGTTATATTTATTTTATTGTTCGAAAAAATGTATTTTCAATTTCTAAATTTAGCTCACTCCGTCTAAGTTAACTTTCATTTACAAATTTTCTTATTTTCATATTGTTTTACGTTATTCCCCTGTTTGGCTTTTATTTCAAATATATTATTTAAATTTTCTCCGCTTTCATTCGCTTCATCTGTTCACCGCCCGCTTGTCCAAAATGCAAGATACAACAGCATTTCACGTTTGTCCATCTAAGGTGAAAATTTACTACTATTTTGTTTGTGTTTAATGAACCACAACACAGAGTGAATTATATTTTACTCTTTATTAAAAGAAAGCGTGCTTTATTGTTAGAAGAGAAGTATTAAATAGAAGTACAGCATTAAGAATATAAAAGATGGACGTCAGTTTAAAAATTGTATTTGCTTATAACGTCAAAGGCCCTAACCTAGCCTAACTATGTTACCCAAGAAGAAAGGATTGCGGAAATGTGCTTAAGATTTTAGAGCTAAGCACTAATTGTACCAGCCTCTTAGCATTATCTTTAGATAAAAAGTAATATATAATCAGGAATGAAGGCGAGGAAGTTAGACGTGGTTCTTGATGTTAACTAGCCAGGTTAAGGTTCCATAATATCTTTCGGAACATTAAAAACACATTATGATTAATCAAAAACAGTGTTTTGGAGGCAAATCCCGTGTCTCATTTCGAGAGAAACAAGAAAAAGAAATTTCTTCATTAAGTTTACAGAAAAGTTGTTTGGTTAGATTAAAAGTAAAGGGATGATCGATATACTAAAAGATCGATCCTGTTTGTTTGGTAGTTAATGGTCAAAGTTTGAAAGGCATTGTTTCGGAGATTTATTTTTAGGTATTTTTGAGTGCAAATAAAAAACATAATATGTGGTTGATTTGTTAAGCTCAAAATAAATTATTAAATGCTAAATGACGAAGAATATAGTATTCTTCCTTTCAATGTTAACATTTGAGAATTTCTTTAATGAAGCAGATTTTAATCTATATTCATAATAAAGAAGATTGTGGGTATTTGCATTCTATTGGCCTGGCCATTTGACATACAGCAAACAAATTTGATACACATATATACACCTACATTTCTACTAATTTTGTACACAGATAATATGGCTCCTTCGAATGCTAATATTTACGAATTTTTTTAGTGAAGTAAATTTCGACCTATATTCATAATAAAGATGATTGTGTGTGTCTTTGTATTTCTCTCTCTCTCTCTCTCTCTGTGTATGTGTGTATGTGTCCGTGTATGTGTGTGTATGTCTGCGTGTATGTATGTGTATGTGTATGTGTATGTATGTGTATGTATGTGTGCGTGTATGTGTATGTGTGTATGTATGTGTGTATGTGTGCGTGTATGTATGTGTATGTGGGTGTATGTGGGTGTATGTGTATGTGTATGTGTATGTGTGTGTATGTGTATGTGTATGTGTGTATGTATGTGTGTGTGCATGTATGTGTGCGTATGTGTGTGGGTATGTGTATGGGTATATATGTGTGTATATGCGTGTGTGTGTGTGTCTATATGCGTGTGTGTGTGTGGTGTTTGTGTGTTGTGTATGCGTTGAAGATATACTGGTGAGACTAACAAACTATTTCATGTAGAACTACCAAAATTGGTACACATATATACCTACTAGTTTAGTACACATATATACCTACTAGTTTAGTACACATATCATATGCTTCTTTCGAATATTAATATTTAAAGAATTCTTTAGAGAATCAAACTTTAATCCCTATTTATAAAACAGCTGAATCTCTGTGTGCTGCTTTTCACAGGCTAGACCATCTAAACAAGAACCACTAAATTTGGTACACATACATTTTGAGGAAGAAAATGTGCACATCAGAATGTTTATTTTTGATATTTTAATCAGAACTATAATTCGAAAATAATCCAGAGTTTTTGAGGTTTTTTTGGTGCTAATTTTCGAAAATATTCCCGCACAAAAATAATGCTTGTACAGTTTTAAATTCCAAAAAATTATTTTTTCAATGATTCCAATTTAATTGCTGTAGCATTCTATAATGTAGCGTTAATTAACTTTTTAATATATTTTTAAGTATTATTTCTTAATATTATTTGCATTGCTTTAAATGAAACTGAAATGGTTCCCAGTCTGTCATCAAATATTTTATCGAGTGATTTTATTCCATTTTTGAAAACTAAAGAAGAATTTCTGTTCAAAAACCATGTAGTTCAAATTCAAAAACCATGTAGTTCAAATTCAAAATTCATGTAATTCAAATTCAAAATTCATGTAATTCAAAGGACGAATAAAAGATAGAGTCAAGTAATAATACTTATAAATTTAGAAGATAGATGGTCATTTACACAGTTAATAACGCTATGTAGTCATGGTCTATTAGAAAAGTTCATGTACAGCGCTTTAATTTCTAACTATTTGACCAAATCATGGTCAGAAAATTACGCCTAAGTGATCTAAATGAAATTAAATATAACTAATATGTCCAGCGAAAGAGTTGATAGCCAAAGGTGACTCATATAAAACGCATATGATTAACTCTTGATAAACACAAATAATTCAAATAATATCTTTGTAAATCTATGGAATATACACAGTAAAAATAGTTGGGATATCATTATATTTCTTAAAACTTTAATAGCGATATTGAATTCCAAAGGCAAGATTTTCATTTCACTTTTTGAACTTAGAAAAACAAACGACGACATTTGTCTCAAATACATATTTAACTACAAACATTTTGTAACTGCGTTTCATTCAAACTATTTTGAGCAGAAATCTTTTGTAAATCTTTTCTTTCGAAAAAAAATTCGACCTAAAATCTGCAGAATCAGGAATAAAATACAAAAACCATGTTCTTGCTTACTCGACTACAGGAAGAATTTGCATGGCATGTTGCCAGTCACGACGCCACGGTGACTCTCTCTTTTTCCAAATACTATTTCGGCCTAAAGAATTAGTACAGAAGCGCATTTTTTAAAAGTCAGTCTTAAACTTTTAACTGGAAACGTCTTCAAAGAAAACAATTTTAATGTCTTCAAATGGATTATATGAAATATTTATTCATTTATCTTAGGTTGAAAGTGAGATTTTTATTTTTACACAGCATGGATATACGATCAAAATCATGCAATTTTAGCTGTTTTTTCTCATAGAGGAGATAAAGGCTTCTACAACAATATTTAACAATTTAAATCAATAATTCCGAATCACAGGGTGATTATAAAGAAATATTCCAACGTTGCAAACCTAGTTAAAGAAACAAAGTAAAGTACAACCTTGTTATTTTTTGCAAATTACAAACAATATTTGAATATTTTCATTCATGAAACTGATTCGTAAGTGTTCACTATAAACTTTTTCAAAAATACGAATGATAGCGAAGCGATACAATAACTCATCCCGTACTTTTTCAGCATCTTTGGTGTGGTGCTTTGCAAGCCTGCAGATATGCATGTCTTTAACTTCGTCAACGTCAGTTGGTAGCGGTGAAACAAATATCTGCTGCTTAATATGTATCCCAATGAAAAAAAAGATATTGCCATACATGTACATTTGCTTCGATATCCTTCATATTTCTGGAGGGTTCAAATTGAACACCTATAAATGCATTAAATTTGAACTTTCAACTGTTTTTTTTTTATTTCTGATGAAAAACAAGGTTGGATTTTGTTTTGTTTTAATATACTTGCAAATTTGTTTTGTTTTAACAGACTTGCAAATTTGTTTTGTTTTAACAGACTTGCATATTTGTTTTGTTTTAACAGACTTGCAAATTTGTTTTGTTTTAACAGACTTGCAAATTTGTTTTGTTTTAACAGACTTGCAAATTTGGGACATTCATTTAAAATCACTGTGTACGACATCGGTATGTGATTGATATACATCCATATAATCTTAAATCGGCTACTCTTACTCTCTCGAAGGCACACGGAAAAATCTGAATGACCGGACCTCCGCAATAGAACACTAACGGAAACATTGGTTATGTCTTAAAGACTATCACCGGCCACGGTATAATCCTTCCCTTCGGAAGTACGTCGATGGGACAAGCCGAAACAGCCCCTCTTTTCTGTAAAGACCAGGGGGGAATCAACCACCATGCCAGAAGCTTCTCATCCTTAATTATGAGGTCAACCTAGGGGGACTGATACATCCATGTAATTGACCATCATATCGTAACTATTATAATCACTTTTCATTGCCTAATTTAAATGTTTATAACGTCCAATAAACTTAGCAAACTTCTTAATACACTGATTATTCTATTTCTTAAATTTAAACCCTTTCCAATTTCGAAGTTATCAAATGGTCAGCCGGCTGCTTCACTGATGCATTATTTGTTTCATGTTTTTCTGATACGAACCTTAGATATAAACAGCAGTAGCATAATTACTTTTGGTCTTCTCATGGGAAGTGCTAATTGTTTATTTATAAGCTTTTAGTACAATAGATACATCTACCTAATTTGTAGAGCTCCCAATTACTCTGAAAATGCCTTTAGTTACCTGTAATTTTCTCTCATTCTATTTGTGGTGACTAAACTAATTACAAATTACATAAAGATAGCATTCCAATTTGTAATAGAATGGAATTGCAGATCTTATCTCTATGTTAATCGTCGAGCTTAATAGACAAAGATTAGCAGATTTTATTTTCTTTCCTGCATTCATTTGGTTCGAACAGCTAATCAAACTAATCAGTCTAAATGGTTCTTCTATCTTACATTTTATCACCATACTGGTGATGACTAAATTGATTTCTAATGGATAAAATTAGAAATATCCCAACGGGCAATAAAACGAAACGTTAGTTCTTATCATAGATGTTTCCGTAAGAGTCAAAGTCTAACTGGTTAGAATTCTTTTAGGCTACATGAAGAAAGCTTTAACCACCACTAAGACAATAGTTTGTGTTCTCTGGATTACTTAATATGTTGCATATCTATTTATTTAGTATATGTATGTATATATATTTATATTTCCTATTGTATAACCATATTTAAATTTGTTAAACTGATATTTAAAAAGGAAAAAACAACAACAGAAAAATACAAATATTGTGATCGAATACAATGATAAATCATATCTTTTAGAGATTTCAAAAAAAGAAATGCTTCGATATGTTATATAATAATTTAACTTAATAAACATTTCCAAAACAAACTTGTTATATTACTTTAGTTATACGAAAAAAAAAAAAAAACACCAAATAATTCTACCGGAGAATATGTTACATTTCAGATAGATAAGAGAAATGCATTATAATTCGCAAAGAATAATTTAAAAACTTATTAATATCAATTTAGCATTATATTCAATCAGAATTTAGATTTTTAAATAAAGTAGACGGAGAGAAAGAGACAAATAATCATGCATTTAAAACTTTTATCTTTTTAGTCTTAAAATAAATTAATTATTTTAAGATGAATAAATATATTTTGAAATTAACAGTGAAACACATTTCGGATCGGTTGCAACTACAAAAATAAGGGGAAAAACTCTCTTTTAGTTGAATCTAGTTTTATTTATATGACTTAAATATGCCCCCTCCACTTTTATTTTGAAGACGCCATCATTATAAAATAATATATAAAATATAACTGTTCCATTTCGAACACATTTATTAACAATTGCAGATTTATTTTCTGTCTGAAAATAAATCTTTGTAAAACAATACATTCTTTTTAACATCAAACAGTGTTTAAAGAAGGCTTAGAACCTATTAAGGGAATTAAAAATGACTTACTAGTTCCAGATAAATGCTACAATTTCTTAGCTTGTAACGATAAAACCTCGTTCTTTACTCCAATAAATTCTTCCATAATTCCATACTGCAATGGCGGGAAAAAGACTAAAAAAATATTTAAAAAAAAAACCGCTACGCTGAAAAATGGCTCCAACAAAGCAGAAAAGCTGAAATTTCTGGCAAATTAAAGAATACTCTCGCATTTAAACATTTTGTTCATGAAACTGCTAATGCATACTTATGATTGTCCTGACAAATGCAGCTTTCGATTTATCTTTGCGATTTTAAACAAGAACTGACTGTTAGTGGATGAGAAAATACGCTTTTGAAGTCTCGCTTAAAAGTTTTCTAATGCCTTCCGAAAGTCGCCAAGGAAATATTGGATCCATTTGCCGCGGAGTGAAGGCATTCGTTATTTGAATAAAACTGCTCGCGAAAGAAAATTTTACAGAATCCTTTATTCGTCTTCGTTTCTTTATCGGGGCATGCCTTTGAAGAATCTCAATATTGATGATCCTTTTCAGATCGTTTGTATCGCATTTTATAATTCTCTGACTTAAGCAATGAAAATGTCTTAAGTGCATTGCATATGAAACATGTTTGTATTATTCTTTAAAGCGTATTGATTCCTAAAGAAACTGAATTTCTATTTTAATGTAGCTTCTGAGAATTAGAGGTTGTAACAATCATGAAAGTATAGTTAAATTTTAAAATTAAAAAGAATATTTTATATATTTATATTTCGTTATCAGGAAATTTGTTTTCAAAAAGGAGGGTTCGTTTTCTGTTCGTTCATGCTCGCCAATCCTTCAAATGATTGCAAAAATTTCATTTTAACTATAAGAATTCTACACATTTTAGTATAATTATTGTAAATTAACGGGAGTGCTCTCCTTAAAGCTTTCTAACTTACTCTCTTATAAACTTGTCATGCCAGAAAACGCCTTCATGACATTAGCATGCAATACTTACGAAATATTGATTTTTAGCATGAATTTAGCTTTTTTACTTAATCATGTCATTCTTTGTGCATTATTTGGAGATTAACCCCTGCCATGCATTACTAGTATTGTGGAAGATTGTTACGAGCGAGGATAGAACCTGGGACCTTGTGGTTCGCATCCCAGTAACAGGACAACGATACAAAAGCAATTGCTCTGGTAACGTAGCTGTTAACTGACTTATAAGCTTTCACCACAGACTCTCCCTACAGTGAGTCGGAGGTGAGACGAACGATATGGCTGTTGAGTAGTGATATATTATTTATTAGCTGTTGAGTCTAATGCGTCTTTACCCATTCGAGTAGCGCCAAGCGATATGGCGAGCGTGCTGATGCTGTTGCGCCAAGTCAGTCTGACGACTTTGGTTGCGGGTAGATGCCGCCACAACAGCCGTACGAAGGTTGAAGGCTCATCGTCCGAGGTCACCAATGTGGAGAGTTGTGATGAGTGAGGATAGAACCTGGGACCTTGTGGTTCACAGCCCAGTAACATGACCACGATACAAAAGCAATTGCTCGGGTAGTGTAGCTGTTAACTGGCTTATAAGCTTTCATCACAGTATCTAAAAATCGGAATCCGATTCTAGACATGATTTTCTCAACCGGTTTAAAAAAAATTTTGATAAAAAATTGCGCTTATAGTCACAAAGTCCCATACCAAATTTGATATATTTAAGTCACTGCGTTTTTGAATTATTGGATTTATATGTTTATGAAAATATAAGCCCACAGATTGCCAGCCTCCTGTCGGATTTTGCTTAAAATTCGCTAGGTATCTACACTTAGAGATTTTAAATCTGTCCGCCGAATTTTATATATCTAGCTACCTTCGTTTGGTAGTTATCGTGTAAACTTATTTTCGAACAGCCGGTCTGACGGACTTAAATTTTTCTCAAAACTTGATTTAAAAAATCTGCAAAACTGCGTTGGTACACAAGTATAAAATTCACTAGTATACACTGAGAAACTACTGCATTCCCCCCAGAGTCACACTGTGCTGCGGCTCCACATGTTCTTTCATCATAGGATTGAAACACAGTGTTCCAGTAAATGAGTGAAAAACATTGACAGTAAATACTCAGCGTTATTAAACGATTCTGCTCGAAACGGTTGTACCATGTTTGCGTGAAAAAGATGCGCCTTCTACTGTTTATGAAATATGGAGCAAGAAGTCACACTGCAATTCCAGTCCAAGAATTCTTGATACAGACGTTCGAGGGCGAGAGAATCATTTGCAGACATTGCAAGTTTCCTTGGCCTTCTCGGTCTTCAGATCTAGCACCAGCAGACTTTCGGCTATGGGGAAATTTAATATCCCGGGTGTATTGATCTCGCCCATCCAATCTGCCGGAATTGAAAGATCCAATCTGCCGAGAGCAATCATGTATACATGATGCACTCTGCCGTTGCTGGATTTGTGACATTGCTGCAATGTGTTTTCACCAGTGGTGATGGACATGTGAAATACATACAGCTATAGTAAATGATTTGGTAATATTATTTCTGTTTTCTGCCCGTCTTTTCTTCCAATTACGTACGAAAAGCCACCTATCGGATGTTTTTTTAATTATTTTTTTTAATTATCTTATAAAAAAATCCCGCAACTTATTGATGCTAAACATGCAAACTGTTTTTTTATTTTGCTTGGTTTTCCGGCTTTTATTAATTTTTCAAGTTTTTATAGACTTTTTGCCCATTCTGTACTTTCTGTTTACTACTTATATGAGGAATTTAAAAAACTTCGTTGTAACATAGTTATTTAAATCAAAAGCAAACGAGCTAAATTGTGCAACAAAATAAATCTTTTTGCTTTTATGTCTACCAAGTATAAAAAAGGAAAGTATAGTAAACATAATAATAATAAGGGAATTCGGATTTTAATAAAATACACATTTTTATGTAGGGCGCATGCTTAATACTTTTATTTGAAAGTATAGAAGAAAGTTTCAGAGAGACCATTCTTAATGACTATCATGTTAAACTTAATGATTATGATATTGTTACGAATCTGCAATGCGGCTTTCCAGCATAGTTGGTTCCATGGAAGGTCCCAGAGCTTGGCGACAAACTTGGCGACCATTTGGCGACTTGACGACGAATTTGGCGACTTTGGCACCAAAATATATTATACCCGAAACATCGAGAATTTCCCCGATCCATCCAGTAGGAACGGAGATACGCTTCGAACGTTCCTGATTGGTTGAGAGGCTTCTAGCCCCGCCTCCTGAGACCTATAAAAAGAAGCACCCGCAGCTGCCGGGCAGCGGTGAATTGGGTTGCGAACCAGTGGAGTCGAAGAGTAGTCGTGAACCGACGGTGAGTCGAGTGGTGAACCAGTGGTGAATTGAGTAGTCGGAAGCGACAGAGAAGAGTGGTCGTGGACCATTGGAGTCGTAGTAGTTGTGAACCAGACGGTGAATTGAGTCGTGGACCAGTCGTGAACCGGAGGGTGAATTGAGTCGTGGACCAGTGGAGTCGAAGAGTAGTCGGAAGCGACGGAGAAGAACTCGTCTTCCAGTAACTAGCGGAGCAGTGACGGAGTAGAGCTGCTGTGTATACTGTTGTATGCTGCACGTCTCGGCTGAAGATAATCGTCTTCTGTGCTGTATATAGTTGTCGTCTTTGTGCTGTCCTGTGTATCTTCGTGTAAATAAACGTCGTTGTTTTATTTTCTACTGCCGCCTGCTGATTGAGCGTTCTTCACACCATATAACCACCACTATCCAAACGAACCCGCGGAAATTTCGTAACAATATTAAAATAAGACAGAGAACTCATAATATATGCAAATGCTCTATCAGCATGCACATACTCAAATTGAGTATGTGCATGCTGCCTAAAAAGTGTATAATTCAATAATTTAATTCAATTTCAATAATTAATTTCAGTTATTTCATTAAATAGCTAGTTATGAATGACAGATGTTTCATAGAATATCTAATTATTTTTATGAAAAAGTTGATCATATCCTATGAAATAATGGATTTCATACCTTTAACATGTACATTATTCATTTGTCAGTATAGAGTAAAATATGCTTTTGACACAAAAGAAAATTGAACGGTTTGTTCATTTAATGGATCAAACCAATTTCAGATGCACACAATTCAAAATAAAAATGCAGGAATTATTTCCCATTTCTTGAGCCATACAACTTTCTTCTCTGTGACATTTGATCACTCTTTAATGTTCAGACAACTATAATAAAGACTTTAAAAACTCTATGTGATATTACCCTAATAAACACGCTTAAATTAATGCAATTTTCGACGAACATCTGCATTTTGTCGAAACAATAGTCGCAGCGTTAATGTCCCTTTGTATCTTTAAAGTAGATGCATGTTGTCATGGAAACCAATTGTGATCGACAGTAGTGAATGCAGTTAACGGATCAATTTTACGAAAAGCAGTATTTGTTGTCTGATAAAATTCTAAAAGTACATTATGTCAGGGGGGGGGGGAGAATAAATGGTCATCCAGTATGTTTGAGTGACAAGCATGGATGTTGTAACTAATTCCGCACACGTTAAAACTCTATTAGGAACCGAAAAGAGGCATTTAAAAGTTTGCCTCGTTTCACTGATGAAGGAATAATTTCATTTTTATTAACAGTTTTGTCTCGATAGTGGTAAGAAAGTCATAGCACAGGAAAATGTGATAAGCAGTTTGAATTTGAATTTGATTTCAGTTTGGGCTGGCAAACGTTAGGTCTTATTTTAGATATTTCGCAGAGATTTGGATGAGAGTGGATAGAAAAGATTCCCAATCAGATTTGGTTTCATGACTGGTCATGTTTTACTTATTGAATTGAATTTAGAATTAACTTTTTAGATAATTATACTCTATTTCTCATTGTAGAAAAATAATAAAGACGTCTAAGTACACACACACACACACACACACACACACACACACACACACACACACACACACACACACACACACATATATATATATATATATATATATATATATGCATTTAAAAGTTGTAAAGATAAACTAAGTACATAGAAAGTCTCAATACAGTAATCCTAAACAAACGAAAGAAAATCAAATATATTAATACGTAATTGAAATGAGCTTATCGTACACCGACTTCGTTTTATTGAACCTATCTTTTTTTTTTATTATTCTCTGCGTTTCGTTGAAACTTAATATATTTTAATAATTTACCAAGTTTCTTATTTGATGATGTATTTTAGAAATCATGAAGATATTTTAGGAATTGAAATTTTGTCATATATACCATTCTCAACATACTACACAGATTCCATCTGTCCAACTCTCCATGGGAGATCTTATCTCGCTGTGGTGAGATAAGATCTCCAATTCACTATGCCACCGATTGTACGCTAATTCTGTCATAACACATGAAAAAGTCAGAAACAAGTATCAAGAAAGAATGGTATGCCAGCAATACCTCGACCTAGCCAGAGGCAATGTCGGAAACTTGATGGGGCGCCGAAGAGAAACACCACATAGCACGAAAGACATGAGACACTTTATATATTGGATACTTGTAAACAACATAGAGCCCTCTACAGAGAACGATTCAGAAATGGGACATTACATTTTTACATTACATATTAAGTTATATAAATTTAAAAATGCATTATATACACTAAATGTAGTTAATATTTTGCATTAAGAAGTGACTTAAGATAAGAACATTGAAAAAAATGTCCTTAATAGAAGATTTAATGACTGGAATTTGAAATGGAATAAAGTAGAGGAGAGTTGCATCGAACATCCTTTAAGGCTGCAAGATCTCTGCTATAATAAATATATGCTATAATAAATAATAATGCATTCTCAAATACCAAGAACCCTTCAAGATCACTCAACTAAGACAAAAATGTCACTCGTCAAAATCTTTTTTCATTCTTCACTGGTAACTGCAATACCTTAATTTAATCATAAACTTTTATTGTTTTTTTTTTAATTTTTTCCTCTTTACTTTTCCTCCCAACTTGCGCGCATCCAACTGATTAGATAACTCATTGTTATAGGCACCGGTGAAAAAAACTAAAGGAAGGAAGGATCTTAACTTCTCCTCCACAGTACCATATGCTGTGCCATACACAGTTCAGCTAAGATATTAAAGACAAGTATATATACTCTGCTGATATTCGGTAGATTTGCACATCAGATAAGATTATAGAAGAAATAAAGTCATAGGATTCGGATTACACAGATGTGGAATTATATGTGAAGTGAATTGACTACTTCAAAGCAAAAACTCAAAAATTCTGAGGATAAATAGATTCGAATATTATGGTAAAAACTGCGGGATGACAATATGAGTTTAGAAATGAATTCGAGTTATTTCATAACTTAAATGCAGAATTTCCTAACAGAAAGAAACATCAAGATACTAACATCCAATAATTCAATATTATCTGCATTTGCAAAGAAAAATAAAATATTCAGAATGAAAAATTTTCAAAATAATGTAATGCAGATGGTAAGGGAAATGAAAAACCAGTATCAATCATCGCATATTTTAATGAAAACAAAGAAATCGCTATCTTGTGGAGTGTCGGTATAGATTCTGAGGAGGCAGCAGAGTTATAGAAACTCAGGGTACTGTGTGTATAAAACTTTAGTGTGTTTATGTAAATTTAAAAGAGAAATATCATGAAAAAGCGTCAAAAAATAATTTACCCTGTGCTCAAATTATTCTCGTTGCGCCATTAACTGGATTGTCCCAATTTTGTATTGTGATTACAGAAAAAAATAAATTATTGTTACAAATCTATAATGTTGCTTCCTATCACGGTTAGTTGAATCACGGAAAAGACCGTTTTACAATCAGCTCTGTTGGATGCTTATCGGGTGCCACGCCAGTGATCCCCGAGTTTGGCGACAAGACAAGTACTGAAAACTTTCAAAATTTTAGCTATTAAGGCAATAGGTGCCGAGATATGCCTGATTACTCTTGCACCTTCTCTGCCCCCCCCTCCTGGGAACTATAAAAGGCAGGCAGTCTAAAGTCAGTCAGTCGTAGTCGTGAAACGAGTCAGCCGTGGAAAAAGACAGCGGGATAGTTGAATCAGCAAACGTTGTGTTTTGCTCAAGAGATTGCTGAGCTGTGTGCCGTGCCATTGCAATTATTGTAGAAGCAGCATCGAGTCGTGTTAGGAGTAGCCAGTCACGTAGTAGTGACTTCGGCATTTGGATACAGCTAAAGCGAGGAGACAGTGGAGAATTGCAGACGTTTGGAGAGATCGTGAAATGAAGCTACGTGGATTCTCTCCTCCTTCTGAATTCTGCTTGGCTGCTTTGTGTGCTGTGGTTTTTATTACAACCGATTACTACTTGTGGACTACTGTTTATTGTAGTTTGCTGCTGCGTGTTATCTGTTTTCGTCGCAGCTGTATATTTGCTGTGCTGCGTATTCTTGTCTTCGTGTTCATAAAAGCCTTCATCTTTTGTTACTAGAAGACTGTTTCTTCATCGACTAATAAATCGGTGAAAGACCCCGGAATTTAACAATAACCCCGTAACAATATAAAGCATTTCTAGTGCTAACAATATTAGAGTTCATATGAAATATTACAAAACATATGATTTTCGGCCATAATATGTTTATGAAAGCAGTGACGTACTTTAAACAAAGATTATAAAACCTATTAACCATGGTTTAAAACAAAGACAAAAAATTTTGTGTAATGTCATAATTTTCTTGATTGTATCATGATATATTTTATAGTTCATTCAGAAAAAAAATTCAAAAAATATATCTTTCTTTTATAAAAACATTTGACAAGTTATAAAAATAAATTTTCTTAATCCAAGATTTGAAACTTTAATAATTATCTTTCTTCTGAAATCTATTTTTTTTTCGTCTGTTGTAAAAAAAAAAAAACCCGCACTTGAATAAAATTAATTTTATTTTTTAAAGATAAATTTGAAAAAGGAATGGTCTATCCCCACTCTACATAAATTTATAATGGCATAAGTGGTTGCCAGACACACAAATTTCAGGTAAAAGTAACATTTAGTGAGATATTGGTGAAGTCTCAAAGTTTTAAAGAATATTAAATATTTATAAAGCAGAGAGGGGGTTTTCAGATAATTAAATTTGCCTGGAATTTTTATACTGATTGCTGGTGCAAAGCAATATATCTAGAAGGTGCCAAAATATATTTTATTTTAAAATGATATATCCTTCTTTGTTTACACTTTAACTATCAGAAGCATATAGAAAACGAATTTTGAATTTTCAGTCACGATTTAAATATTGTATGAAGAGTCTGAAATATATTTCGTAACATGAGACTGGAAATCCAGCGTTAATTTCTGTCAAGACCAAGTATTAATTTATTTACTTTATACAAATAGTTAAAGAATGTGTGAAACAATTCCGGAATTAAATTAAGTTAAACAACAAATTGCATCGTTTAAAAATGTTAGCTAACTTCTCATAGATTAATTTCCCCCTCTTAGTTCTTTCTGAAAAGAAAAAAAAAATCCTAGACTATCTGCAGACATATCTAGCTCTAATCTCGTTAAATTATGACTCTCCTTTGCGAAAGTATTATCACCATGCTAAGAAGTACCCACTTGATATAAAAGTCTTCGAAGGAATTTTTCATCTCAGCTCACTCTGTTTCACTTTCAAAGAATAGCAGCCAAATATTTATCGCCATTAATACTCAATTGTTTCTCCGGCTCTTTAATTCTTTCTGAAAAGAGGAATGTTTCTTTTCCGTTTCTCTTCTCTACTAATCTCTATCTCTACTAATAATAAAGATAAATGTGTGTTCGTGCGTGCATGTGTCAGTGCTTGTGCTGACGAACGATAGGTAAGACCATTCAACCTATGGCTAAAGCAATGCCATATATATAATTTGAAGGATGGAAATGTGCACCTCGAAATGATGTTTCAAAATTTCAATTAGAAATTTAATTAATCGAAAACTTAGCTACATTTTTCCACCATAACTTCCAAAACCGCTACAGCGCAAAAATAATTTGTATGTCATTTTAAAATTGAAAGCATTATTTTTTTAAAGATACTAATTTAATATTCCTGGATTTTTTTTTTTTTTTTTTGAATTTCGGCAATGTTCGGGTGATATTATTTGCTGATATAATTGAATGAAATTGAATATATCTAAAATCCCTGTTAAACTATCTGGTCGCCAAATGCGAATAGTAAACAATAATATTAATTTCCCAGCGGAATGACGTGACATGTTTAGAGTAACTTTGCTCTGATTTTATGTCTAGTGATTTTTTATTTTTCTTTGAAGAAAGTTTGTAAGGGAGATTTATGCGAAACTGAATGCTGCTTTGAATGGAATTCTGTAAATTATCCCTTATATACAGGGTAGTTATAAGTTGCACTTTGAAATGGTCATAAAAGAAAACCGGAGTCACCGGAGGGCCAAGAAGTGGAAAAGTTTCGGTTTAAATCCGTTCATTCATGAAATATTGCTTAAGTAACTATGTGACACATGTACCAATATGTCACATATTGGTGCCCCTTTCTGTCTTGCATAAAACTCAAAGTATCTAAATTGCCATGCTGCTACAGTTCAGAAGAAACGTCTTAACATTCACTGTAAGCAAGCTGTAGTCACACTGCATTTAACAGGTCTAGCTGTCGACTGCTCTTCAAAGAAAAATGATCCAATTTTGAAATTAACTGTCATATCATACCAAATAGTGACTTCAGGAGAATGCAATTGAGCTGGGTAGATAACATGAAGAATTGGTTTAGCCGAAATCCTGCAGTTATCGGTGCTGATATCGCCATGTAGTTACAAATGGCCTTCATTTGCCCATAAAATGTCTCTTGCAGCAGTAGGATTATATTGAAGTTCTTGAATATGTTTGATTTTGAATGGGTAGAACTGAAGCACTCTACAGGCAATTTTGTATACTGCACTCCATGGTATGTCCTTTCGACTTGCGACACCACATAAGCTACACATACCGTGAATGCTTTGAATTGTTGCTTCCTCCACTGCTAATACAACAGCTTCCTCAGTTTCCACAGAAGATGATTTGCTTCCCCTCTCAGATGTAACAACTTGTGGCTTCAAATTTTGCCATCACTTTCCTCATTGACATTGTTACCACTGGCGCTCGGAGTATTCCTCGTACTGAAAGATACCTTTTCAAATCACACCTTTCATTTCTATCGCATTTATAATAACATTTAACGAGAAAAATAGGGTCTTGAATTGTCGAACACTGAGAACTCTGACAAACAGGGTCATTTTTATTTGGAAAAATCAAATGACGCGTAAAGCGCGTCTGCATAAATAATTTGCTTCTTTCTGTCGTAAACCAATTACGAGCCATTGCGGATTTGCAATAACCCCACAAACAGTTTCATTTCTGAAACGATGTAACACATTTTAAATCATTGTCTTCATGTTTTATTTTGTTTAACAATATTACATACAGAACAATTTCCTCCCTGGTGGTGAGTGTTTGAACTTTTTTTCCCGAAAAAGACATTTTTATAACCTCCTTTAAACTATTACTAAGTTTGATAACATTTGGCCCAATAGTTTTCCTTTTATGACCATTTCAAAATGGAACTTTAATTATAACCACCCTGTATTTTAATTTGTGATGGATAATTAAGCAGTTTTTAAGATATTCTTCAATTTATGTTGTTTTTTTTTATTCTCTGTATATTACAGGTTTTCGAACATCATGTGCTTTTCATATCAATCTATTTTCAGCACTTTTTCTACTAAGAAAAGTAATAAAATATTTATTTGTTTAACCGTGTTTTTAAAAAGTTCTTTTAATTTCTTTCTTAGCACTTAATATATTTTTAAATTTATCATCATTACAGATATAATCTTGTGAATGATTATTCCCTTTATATCAGTTATTGGAACATAAAAAGGAGATAGGCGGCATTGTATAATGAATACCTCAAAATATACCCAGGAAGTGATTCATGCGATTATTTTAGATAAAAATCAGTAAAAATGAGCTGATATTTGTTACACATTATTTGCAGAACAAAATATTTATTTTATAACACGCCAATCCAGTCTATCAATTAGGTGTAAGGCTCGTATTGAGCCAAGGGGGAAATGAAAATCAACGATATAATCTTTATATACATAATATAAAACAAAAAAGGTGATTAATTATATCAAACAACAAAAACTATAATGATATACAAATAGCAAAATGGTAGACAGTGAATAATATAACATATATACTATTAAGAGTGATCTCCTCAAACTTTTCTCGCATACTCTCTAATAAAGGTGTATCACTGAAAACAATTTGCATAGCATGTGTTTACAACAGTTACGAAATATAAACTTTTGACGTGAATTTAGCATTTTTACTGAATCTACCGTATCACCTTTGGCAAATTATTTGGCGATTAATTCTTGACATGCAATTAATAATACAGCAATTTGAATTTGTATTTTGTATTTGAAGACGCATTCCTTTTCCAACTGAGCAAAATAAAAATTTGACAAACTGCATTTGTTGACACAAAATCCCATACCAAATTTGATATTTTTAAATCATTGGGACTTTGAGTTATTGCATTTGAAAATTTCTAAAAATAACTAACCGACAGACGGTGAATCCCTTCTTAGATTTGTATCAAAACTTGATAGATGACTAGACTATAAATGGTAATTCTTTGTATGGAATTTTATCAATATGGCTCTATATATTTTGAAGTAATCGTGCTAAATTATACTCGAACAATCGAACAAGCAGAACAGATTTTACTCAAAATTTGATAGAAATCAGAATACTTGGTATAAATTCCACATACTAAATTTCATTCGCCTAGATCAAAGCATTTTGAGTTATCTTTGTCACAGGCAGACAGACAGACGGTTATTTTCCAGAATGTGTTTTCCGAACTCAGAAAGTTCATGAACGTGGAGATTCGTGGAAACCTCGATATCGAATGCTTTTGACGATAATTATACTTTTTCTATACTACGTATACGAGGAAGTAAAGAAAAACCTAGTTACAACACAAGAGCCAGAAAGTTACAACTACCGAGGAAGCACTTAATTAACAATAAGCAATTTATAAATAAAATAAATATTCGTTACGAATAAGTGATTCAATATATGTTAATATATGTTTATTATAACTTTATATATATATATATATATGTTAACAGTATATGTTAGGTCTGTGATTTTTACCAAAACGAGTAATTGGGATTGACTTATGCGTGACATATTAACTTTTTCATATAACCATGACTATAACCTCCAGATAATTAAAAAAACTATATTACATAATATTTATTTTATTTCAGAATCATTAGAAAGTATTTTTATCATAAATATATTTTCCACTGATACATGCTGCTTAAAAAAGTTGTATTTCTGTGGATTGAATCTATTTATTGAAGTTCATGGTATGATGTCTTTTGTTTTGACTTTCCTATTAAAATCAATGTCTAAGAATCCCTCAGTCTTTTAGCCACCAACCGGACAAATCCACAAGGATTATAATTACCTTTTGTTATAGGCGTGACAAATTTAATTTTTTATAGCAGCGTATTGTTGAAATTACAGTCCATGAATTTTCTCATGAATTATGTTTTTTCAGTAATAAGTTGAATTCCCAGAGATGTATGTTTATTACAGCTGAAATTTGTAAGAATCCTATTATCTTAAGGAGAAACGAAACAATTCAATAAAATAATAAACAAAACAAAAAGATTCTGGAAATAATTCTCATTTAGGGCAAAATGTTAAAGCCTCTTTTTTTTTCCTTAGATGAATTTTCCTGGAACCTTTTCTATAGCTTTTGCAGCATTTTATAAACTTTGACCTTTTATTTTTATAAACATTAATTTATGCTTGAGATATTTCAACATATGTAAAATAGTCTGTATAACAAATTACTAATTTTCTTTCATAAAAATTACTTTTCAATAATTTAAACGCAGTAGCCCTTGATGTTAAAAACTAATGTTTATATTAATTTTAATGAAAAGGGATGGAAAGGAGAATGCGTCTGTCTATAGGTTTCCTGTAAAGCCTTTGTGGGCGTCCTAATATTCATCAAATGTATTAAAATTTTCTAACTATGGTCTTTATTTTTTATCAGCTTTTTGTATACCTTTGTTTGCTTGTTTCATATTTGTAAAAAGAAAATTTTGTAATAGATTTTTATCTCATTTTTGATGAGGCAGAGATGGTATATTCATGAATAAAATAAAATGATTATAAATGGATTCAAAATGTGTTTTATTTTATTAAAATTATCGAAAAAAGCAAATCATATCTAAACTTTTAAGTTTATAATAATTTCAATTTAAGAACATCAGAAATGCTTTAAGATAACAAAGTCATGGTATATTTCTTAATAATGCGTCACCTCTCCTTTTGTGCAACAATTCGAAATGATATGTTTTACAAGCCGTTGGAAGTTCCCTGTAGAAGTATTGAGGCATGCTTCCTCTATAGATGTCCACACGAAAGTAGTGCTGGTGAAAGGTTTTACACCGGCAACTGTTTTTAATTATGTCCTTCGATTTAGATTACGCCCCAAAAATGTTTGATAGGATTCATGTCGGAAGATCTAGGTGGCCAAATTATTCACTGGAACTGTCCAGAATATGCTTCAAACCAATTGCAAATGATCGTGGCCCAGTGGTATGCCACATTGTTATCCATAAATATTACATCATTGCTTGAGAACATGAAGTCCATGAATGGCTGCAATTCGTCTCCAAGTAACTCAGCATAATCATTTCGTGGCAATTGGACCAGAGGACTCAATCAATTCCATGAAAAAACAACTCGCACCATTACGGAGCCGCTACCAGCTTGTGTAGTACCGTGTTGAGTTCATGGATTCTAAACCACACTCAAATTCTAACATCAACTCTTACCAATTGAAATCGTGACTCATCTAACCACGTCACAGTTTTCCATTCATCTAGGGTCCAATTAATATGGCTTTGAGCTTACGAGAGGCAATGCTGTGCTGCTATTAAAGGTGCTCTAGTCGGTCTTTTCGTTCTGCCATAACCCGTTAAACCAAAATTTTAAAGCACTGACCAAAGGGACACATCCATCGTACGTCCCACATTGATTCCAGCGATTATTTCATGCAGTGTTACTTGTTTACTACCACTGGCAATTTTACAAATGCATCTCAGGTCTTGGTCTTTAAGTGTAGACGACCGGCCACTGCATTGTCCATGGTGGAAGAATATGCATAAAACTAAGTATTTTCGATGTATTCTTGACTGTGGAACTTTGAATGTGGAATTCTCTAACAATTTCCGAAATGGAATGTTCCATATCTCTAGCTACTATTCTGTATTCAAAGTCTACTAAATCACATTGTTCGGCCATAATAACGTCAGTAACCTTTTCACATGAATCATTTGAATACAAATGAAAACCCTGTAAATGCACTGCACAATTATACATTTTGTATGCTATACTAATGCTATCTGTATATTTGCATATTTCTATCCCATGACTTTTCTCACATCAGAGTAATGTTACGTATCTGAAAGATTGTTTTTCCCTGCTGTCTATTGTTTTTAAAGAGAGGTTTACAAATTATCTTAATGGATTCTGTATGGATGCTAGATGAATGATGATCTTGGGAACCCTTTGACAACAGATTTGAAAAATGATTGTGCACATCCATAAAAGGAGCTGGCAAAAACTGTGTAGGAAGTACGAATTCCGGCAATAATTTGAATAGGAGCCGAAATGAAAATTTCTAGAATTTCATTTATCTTCAAATGAAATCCTTTTTCGGGCAAATATTTTAACAATCTTATTCATTTCTTACTGATTGTATATATTAATATCAATCCTAGTATACACAACTTGAAAAAAATTCACGTAATTTCTGTACAATGATATCAGAACACTTTTGAGCTAAGTTTGCTGATAAAAATGAAATACTTGTATCTTTATTTAAGCAATTAAAAGGTCCTTTTTTTCATACTAGCAGCAAAGACTTTGTGCAGAATAATTACAGCGCCCTCTATTTTTCACTCAAACATACTGGATTCCTTTACACTTTCCAATTCCCTAGAATAAAAAGCTGTCTTTAAAAGGCCACATAAACTTTGGACTGTTATTATGATTATTATGTTTACTCTGTTCTCTGTCATGGATGATAAAGGTTTTTCATGAAACATCATGTTGAGATATTTGTTCATCAAAATACAGAAATACGATCATCGTTCAAATATGTTCATCATCAAAATGCATTCATCAGAAAATGCAAGACTCACACCATACATTTTTTTTTTGTAATAATTAACATGATTGTATTTTCAACAGTTTTTGATCTTTAGTAATATTTTTAAATTTTAAAACTTAGAGCCTCTTTAACGTGAGAAAAAATTACCTCGAAAATGAAATAATAAATTAAGTATACGTGACAAACTAACTCATATGTTTTGAAATGTAAATTGGACTTAATTTTGAGAAATTAATTAACACTTTAAAATTAACGTCAAATGCATTTAATAAAAAAAATGCACAATCATTTATATTATCAGATTAATAGTATACATAAATTGTTTCTTGCAGAAATCACTTGGTAAATTGAGCTATAATATAAGCTTTGTAATTTATATTGATTTAGGTAGTAGATATGAAAAAGTCAGTGGCTGGCTAATTTTATTTATTTGTTTGTTTTTGAATATTTATGCTTTTTATTGTTTACCAAATTTAGAAATTCTTTATTACACAAAAGGAATTCAAGAAGGAGAAAAGAACTGTTTACGAAAAAGTAGTATATAATTTCTGATGTAATACATATTACTTTTAGTTTCCGTTCAATGCACCTCTTTTCATACTTTGAGCATCGTTTGAATTTTAAAGGCATTTTATTTTTAGAATTCTTATAGTGAGAATGAAATAAACTCACTGTAAGAATATGAGAGATAAATTTATATCTTTAAGCATAATAGAGTAGTTAAAAATGATAAATAATTCAGAAAAAAACATGAAAAATATATCTAAAATTTTATAAAAAATTAGTTTAATTTTTTATTTTAACGAGCTTAATAATTTTAAATACAATAAGAGTGAATTGGCCCAGGACATTCATATTTATATATTTATATATCTCTGATTATATCTTTGTTTAGAAATTATATAATTATATATATATAATTCGATTATATCTTTATTTATAATTTTTTTAACTATTTAAGTTTTATTGACTTTCTTACCATAAAAGTTAAGTATGCATTATTTTTCAGCCAGAAAATTTAAGAATTTGATATGTCTATTTCTGTATGTCTTAACTGACATACTGCATCGATTTTTTTGACATGACCATTCAGGTTCTATGCATAGAATGTCTACTATAATCTTTAATTAAAAAAAACAAATAATTAGAAAGCTGCTATCTTTTCAAAAGGAAGATGAGAATTGATGTTTTATCCCATCATCCGTGAATTTCATTATTAACACATAATCTAGTCATTAAATATTTGGGAATATAATGGGACAAAAAATAAGAACTGAGAAAAATGATTAGAAGCCCTTTAGATTTTTGTAATTGAACAAATTTAATCAAATAACCAAGTGGCACAACAGTCAAAATACTTTGTACATAGATTGAAAGAAAATATAACTCGCATAAGAAATTCGTAAGTAATATTCATTTTATTATATCAGGAACATAAATTTTATTTTAATGTCACTGATGAAGAATGAATTACTTTTTCTTATATATAAGGAACATTTTAAGTAACTAGTTCCTTCATACTCGGTGTATCTTATAAATATTAATTCGCATCTTTTATCCATTGTCAAACAGAAAATTATTTCATATTTACGATAGAAAAGGAATTAAAATTATCCTATTTGAAATGATTTGCGGTTAAAAGATTAAGCAGGGAATGAAACAAAATCTATATTTTGATGCAAAGATGTCTTAGGACAAGAAACAGGCGATGTAAAAAGAGTTAGTCACCGAGGCGTCTTTGCTGGCAGCATGCCAAGCAAGTTCTTGCAATCAAGTAGACAAGAAAATGGTTTCTTCTTATTTTATTCCTGATTCTTGAGATTGTTGGTTAAATTGCTTTCTTAACAGTGGGTTTCCGTTCAAAAGAATTTGAATGAAGTGCAATTAGAGAGTATGCAATGTTAAATAGAGATTTAAGACAAAGATTGCTTTTTTAGTTTTTTTTAAAGTTGTTGAATTAAAACAAATCTTGCCTCAAGTATTCCAGCATTACATTTTAAGAATGTTAGAAGTTCAGTCCTTTTTTCAAATCGTTTTTCCTTAAAATTCCCAATGATTTATACGATAACAGTTTTCTAGCCATACATCAATTCCCACCTTCTTGATATTATTTACATTAAGAAGCTTTAAAGGAAAGAATTTTCAAGAACTGCAAAAATTTAATTATTTTTTATCGTGAAAAAAAACACATATATTGATTAAAGACAAAATATAAAGGGTGTCCCAAAATAAAAGCAAGATTTGAATTTGACACCATCCGTGCAATAAAATATTGGCAACCCTATTAAAAAAACCATTTGATATTTAATAGTTTAGGATTAGTAAAAATGGAGCGTTACACGCCACCATTATCATTTTGCATGAATGTGGCTGGTTTAAACTGTGCAGCGTGGAATTCCCTCCCCCCCTTTAATGCAAGCGTCCTTGTGGGCTTGTTGGAATAGACCTTTGACTTCAAATAAGCCGGTAAGAAAACCAATGGTGTTAGAAACTATCAATCCATAAATAAACAATGTGCAAAAACACCTATATAATTTTTCTGAATCTATATAATAAAATATAAAATATACATTGTATTTAGAGAGCGCTAATGCTGCTACAACTAAAACACAAATGAACTTAACCAAAATTAGAAATAAATATTAAGTTAACAGCCCAAGAATCAAAAAGAAAGATTAAATGAATCCGGCCCGAAGACTTTCTCAAGGGTCACCCTCAGGCAAGGATTCAAACCAGGGATTTTTTCTGTGAGGGGTCTGACTTTCGTCCAACAAACTGACCCCTCTTGACCTGAAAATCCCAGAAAATGGCCAATGTTGTTAGTTCATACGGCCATTTAAAGTAATAAAACACGTTTTTCTGTTGTGTAAAGCTCCTTTTTTACTAACCCTAAATTAATAAGTCAGTTAAAAAACAATATTAATTAAACCCTCTCAAATGTTTTTTTAATAGAGTTGCCAACACTTTACTATACGATTGCTGACAAATTCAAATCTTGCGTTAATTTTGGGACACCCTTTATATATGATTGCGGATGGAAATATCATAACGAAATAAAGTGAAACAAACAAATACATAAAACCAACAATGCATAAAATTCAACATAACCTTTTAGACTGGAATTGAAGACCTGTATTAGATTTTAGTAAAATCCGAAGACAAAAACATTTGAAAGTCGTGGGGCACAGAATGGAAATTTTTCCCCGTATTAACTCAATCTATTTTCAGTACTAAGCAATTCACATACTTAGATTCAAAATAGCTTAACGAAAATAATCTTTAGATAATAACTTTAGAGAAGATAAAATCAGATAAGTCTTTACTATCACTTTATCCTCCACACTTTGGCCAATCAAATAAGCTTCAGAATTTTGCTTCTCACTTACACTCAAAGTTATCTAAAAGCAAATCCTCCAAATCGAAGTTTATCCATCAGCAACTCAAACAAAATGAATAGATCTTATATTGCATTGATTTTTTCCTTTACTTTTAATCTAACCAAAAGTTTGAAAATAAATTTAATAAGAAATTTCTTCTTTTATACGAGATAAAAATAGAATTTATCTTTAAGAATCTGCTACTGATTAATCATTATGTGTCTTTAATGTTCCAGAAGGTATTAGGAAATCTTAATTTGGCCAGTTACCGTCAAGAAACGTCTAATAGGTTGCGAAGATCTTCATCTTTATGAGGTTAAAGTAATTAGCGCTAAGATCATAGTCCTCTAGAGTTCTTCCTTAACCTTATCTACTTGGGAAGCCTAATTTGCTTGATTATGGCTTCTAACACGATGGCATAAAATAGCAAACAAACTTCTTAAGCTGGCGTACATTTATTTTTATGTTCTTTTTGGGCTACCGCTAAATCTGCTATATATTACTTTCTTTAGTAAAACAAGGCATTAACTCTGTTAGTTAGGAATAAGGTACAATTGCCTCATGGACTTTTTGTGACTCATAAAATTCGATATAAGGTAGCAACGTTGGTTTTTATTTTCTTATATTTATATTATATAAAAGGGGATGTATTGGACTTGTAAAAAAATGAATCCGATATTTTGATAAATTACCGTGTTTTAAACAATTCTAAGAAAAGCATTTTTTTGAAATTATGTCTGTCTGTCTGTCTGTGAACACGTAATTCAAAAACAAATGATATTTGATGCGTATTCTTTAGTATAAATATGTAGTATTGCTATCAAATTTTGAACGAAATCAGTTATTAGGTATTTGTCTGTCACTCTGAGTGCAAGTGAGAAAGAAAACTTTAAAAAGCAAACAATGTAAAATAAAATTTGATACACAATTTTAGCATTTGTAGTATAATCAAATGCTAAACTTTCGAGTGGCTGAGAGTCGGTGTGTGAAACTGCATATGCGTAAACGTGGTAATTAAAAATGTAAAAAAACTTTTATAAATGAAATTTGACTAGCAATTTTGTCTAGTTTTCACTAGTATCTAATAGTTTCGTCTGATTTAATTGATTGAAAAACGTCATCAAAAATGAATATTCGGCTTCTTCACTTGACTACGAAGCACAAAACTTTCATTAGTGGGACTCAGAAAATTCAATTCTGATTATTCTTTCTAATCAGGGATTTGTCTAAAAATCTCTGATTTTTTTTCCGGGAAGAAGTGGCAATAAACTTGTTTGTTATGTTTTAGAATTCTTTTGCAGTCTTTAACACGCCGTGAAATCAATTCAGATTAAACGGAATCACAAATACTTGATTAAGAGTTTGCTGGATAGGTAAGCATGCTCATACTTCCTTGGTGAAAATATAATAAGATTCTGGAAGATAAGATTTAGACTGTTACCTTCACTCCGAAAAAGGTATTTAACTCAAATACAGCAGGTAGTAATGGTTATAAATCCTTAGAAATCTGCCTTCTGTCTCTCACTATCTTGATAAATTTCATCAGATAATCTCTGATGCGAAGGCTTGGCATGTGTAACTCTTTTGTTGATGCTAAACGAAATGAATTGGTTTAGAAATATTCGAAAATATGCTTTAGAATATCAGATATATTACTCTGTAAATCGAAAAAATTATCGCTTTCGAGTTTCAGTCTGATATAAGCTCTACATTTATTGCGAAGTTTAAAAGTATTAGTTTATAAGGTAATAATATACAGCTAAACTTTCAGATTTTATATATATATTGTTACAAACCTGGATAGTTATATAACTGGATAGCAAAATTACAGGTTTGTAACATTGTTCCCCTCTTAAAGGACAGACGTCCCGGCAGTCCCATTTCAATCCAATCCGATGTGATGATGACATCATTTACTAAATTGGCGACAACTAAAGATCCATCCGAACGTTCTCAATGTTTTTGACTCAGACCTCTTCGTCGCTTCGGATTGTACATCCAGACTTGATTTCGCTCCTTAAAGTGCAAAGTCTCCCATGGAGACTATCATAGCAGAATCCTTCGGAAGGAATTCTCTCCAGACTGGTCGGTTGTTCGTTTTAAGTTTTCCTCCATCGAACCAACCGAATGTCAGGATGATCCAAAAATGCCCTCCGGAGTCCACTTGAAAGCCAGTGATTTGCCTTCGTCGCCAGATCTTTCACGGGAAAACTTTCACCTATTCCCTGCTCATTCTCGACACTCGAGAATTGTCCACAGCTCAAAACACAGGATTGTCTAAAGAGCGCATCTGCCTTTGCGGGAAGGGTTCCTCTGCGACGACGTAATTTATCCGGATACACAGAAGATTCATGACTCCTTTTTGCATCACATTCCTATGCAAATCCACAACAAGGCCAAATTCTTGAGGGCAGTCGACGCCGAGATCAGAAGGCTCGAACGATTCCAACAACGTAATCTCCATCCGTATCGCCTTGCACGGAGATACCAAGAGGTTGCAGATAGGTTGTACCAGGGACGAATCCATTCCAAACAGGGTCGCATCAACTCCTGTATCCATAGGCATAGAGCAGGGGTCACCACTAACAGACCCGTTCAAAGAGAGTTCCTCTTCTCCAACCGAAAGCTCCTGTACTTCCGATTCCACTTCAGGGGACGCATTCAGAGAAGACTGTTTCAGCTCTAAAATTATTTAACGATCTCCATGTTCGTGCCTCTCCTTATGGAACTTCAGTTCATCCTCCGGATGGCTAAGTTCCTTCTCAGTGATACCGGTCTCCATTCTCTTTTCGGACTTTTCTTCTTCCACTTGGCTGTCGCCATTTCCTTCAATTTCTTCTGTGATATTTTGGACGTCTTCGCTTTGATTAACTTGATTTTTTAAAGCTTCTTTCATCAACGAAAGGTCTTTCTTTAATTCACGCTTACTTTACTTTCGCAAAGGCTTTCATTTCTTCCAAAAGTTTCTTTTCACCGGCTATCAATTCTTCATGTCCGGTTTTCATTTCTTCTTCCATTGCTCTGGTATTTCGTCTGCACCATACACTGTTAACCACTATCCCACTTCTGAGATCAAACTGTTACGTATTTTCCTCACCGACGGGTTATTTTGATTGTGTGTGTTTGGTTTGAGAGCACAATCAGCAGGCCTCAGTAGGAAAAAAAACAATGACATTTATTTACACGAAGACACTAATACAAAGACGACTACACAGACGACAAATATTTACAGCAGAAGCGAACACAAGACAGCACACAGTAGCACACTACAGCAGACAGTAGTCCACAAGTAGTAATCGTCCACAGCACGCGAAGCGGCCAGACAGAATCCAGCAGGAGAGGGGTTCCTCGGAGCTCCCCTCTACGGTCTCTCCAACGGCTGAACTTCTCGCTCCCTTTTCTCGCTTTAACTGCCGACTCACTACTTCTCACAACTGGCTACTACACAAAGGATACGACGTTGTTTCCACAGTAGACAACAATATTCGGCACACAGCAGTTCAGCACTCGTTTCATACAACGTTGGTACTCCGCCGTTGCTTCGCTATCCTCTCAAAGATTCTTTATTTGTCGGCGACTCCGACTACAATTATCGACGATGACTCTCGACGACACACCATAGCTTGAGAGTGCTAGCCTTTTATTGTTCCTCGGAGGCGGAGTAGAAGCTTCTAGACCAATCAGGCGTATCTCGGTTCCTAATGGACAGATCAACAAAATTCTGGAAGTTTCGAGTATTATTCGTTTTGCCGCCAAAGTAGGCACATTCATCGCTAAGTCGTCAAATGGACGCCACATTTGTCGACAAGCTCTTGGATCACTGACTCGGCATCCAATACAGATGACTGTAAAACTATCTTTCTTCTGATGACAATATTCGCGCTGGGAAGCAAAATTACAGATTTGTAACTATATATATATATATATATATATATATATATAATTTAAATCCTAATTTATTTCTAAAATTTTATCTTAATTTTACCCATATTAACTGAATTCTAATATATTCTCTTATTTAGTGATAACATTCCACCTTTTTTTTTATTTCATTAGTGCTCCACGAGTTCCAAAATTGCTCAAAATCGACAAGTTTCGTCACTCTTAGTGAAGTGATAAAAATCTGTCAGTCTAAACAAATTCTTTTAAAATATACCTATTTTCACCTTATCTAAATTGACGCGTGTCTTTTCTCTCTTCGGACATGAAACTGCTTCAAATATATATATATATATATATATATATATATATATATATATATATATATATATATATATATATATATATATATATATATATATATATATTACAGCTTCAAATATATATATATACATATATATTTGAAGCTGTTTCATGTCCGAAGAGAGAAAAGACATTTTTAATTTTAAACTTCGCTTAACTATATATATATTTAAGTATTGTTAATTTTTAATTAATTAAATTTTTTAAACTTTGCTCCAAGGTTCATATTTTCACCCACCAAACTGCATTTTCCCCAAGTTTTGTAGCTCTATGTCTAGCTGTCTAATTTTCTTATTGTGTTCCAAGTATATAGTCTCTGAACCTGGAAGAAAATTTACGGAATAATATGTTGAATATTATAAACAAAAGTTCGATAGATTTCCATAAAGGACCAATTAGAATGAATGTATAAAGTCAAATTCATATTAATTCAATTGTTCCATTTTCTCAGAATTAATAATTAAGACATTGTTCCCACGCAGACATTCAGTTTTAATTAAACGGAGAGGAAAGAAACCTCAAGGTACTGGTATAAGACAATTCAATGGGATTTAGACGCCATTAAGAATGGTTTGAAATTCGAATCATACTAAAGTAGTTTATGGGAAGTTAATTATTCTTAACTAGCATAACAAATAGTAATAATGGATTAAAGAGCAAGCACTATATTTTCGTATTTTAGATTTTCTTAATTCCTTTAATTGGAGAGTAATGGTTATAATTAGATATTGCTTAAGAGCTGAATTTTTAAACTAAGATTGGAAAAATTAGCTCTTGTATTGTTTGTAATTAGATATGTTATGAAAGTTGTTACAGAAAGAATGCTGATTGAAATGATTTGTTACAGAAAGAATGATTTGTAATTTTTGAAGTCATAAAATGAGATTCAATTAAGTAGCTAGTTGGTTTTTATAAATAATATGCTTTTAATCTGTTTTCATTAAATTTAAGTTCAGTTTATTCAGATAATTTCTCTATGTATTTAATTTATTTGGCATCAGGAATTGCATCATCACTGATGCCAAAACGTTTTAGGTAATAAAGAATAGAATACATTTTGAATACAATCATCTAATATGGATTGGATTTAGCGCAAATCTTATGGCCTTTATAGTCTTTTTTATGCTGTGTCACATCAATTCTTCAAGAAACCTTATTAAACTTTTAGTCTTACGACAAAATGTCTTAATTTCTTAACTTCCGAATTTTTAAAGATTATTTGTATTCATGATGATGATAATGGTGGTGTCGTGTCCACGTTACCACGGATGGGAAATGCAGAAGCTTCTGAGGGCAAAGACCCCTGAGCAACCGAGGGCAGAAGTCTGACTTCTAGCTCATATGAAGATGAAACTCACATATTCGCTTGTACAACCCCTTTTTATTGGGGGGCACATTCACACATCTCACAGATAGAACACAGATGAAGAACAACCATGCCCGAACCGGGACTCGAACCCGCGGAAGACACGCTTACCCTATGCCAGGACGCCGGCATTTATTTATATTCATATATAGTCAAAAAGGAAGTGGATGTAATTTTAATTTTTGTAATATCACTGTAAGAAAGTAGATTTTTTTTTATTGAGCATTGATACTAAAAAAAAATTAAATTCAACTTGTTTTTTGACACTCAAGATGTTAAAATTTTGCTTGCACCAAACTAACACTTAATATCCGATATAAATTTATATAATAATATTTTTTATCTCATTTAGACTATTATGAAAGTAATGTACAGTGAACTGTGCCTATAGCAATGCCTGTGCGAAATCAAATCATTCATGGTCTACGCAAATCGCATTAACATATTCTGAATAGCAATTGTAATAATGCAACAATACTAGGTATTTGTATATTAACCAAATGTCATTGACGAACATAATCAGTAGGTTTAACATGGCAACTTTGGCGATGAATCATGGTTTACAATAAACATGTTATCATTGTCTATTATTACTATTATTTGGCAATTTATCATTAATCACTGCATACGGTTAATACTAAAGTACCCATCCATATTGTATTTAATAAGCTTTTGTTCTCTATATCAATTCATATTTCATTCTGCTCGTACCACTATTGTAAATATAATACATTAACACTTATTACAGTGATCAAAAAGTATTTGAAATGGTACCATAAGAAAATGAACCAATGGCAGTAGTGTCCCCAAATTTTTCTCGCATACTTTCTTATAAAGCTGTCATCCTTGAGAGAATTTTAAAAGGCATTTTCTTACAATAGTTGTGAAACATAAAACTTCGGAGTGAATTTAGCATTTTGATTAAATTTTTTGTCATCTTTGGCGAGTTTTTAGTGACTAAACTCTGGTATTTCAGTTAATAATATCCAAAAACGGAATTTGTGTTTTTGACAAATGTTCACAACTAATCGGAACCATAGTTTGACACAAAATTGCACATTTAGTTCAAAAAATCTCGTGCAAAATTTGATATATTTAAGTCATTCCGTTTTTGAATATGGCGGTTACATGTTTCTGAAAGTACAGATCCACAGGTGGTTATTTCCTTACTGGGTTTGAGGGCCGCGGTGGCCTGGTGGTAAGGTCTCGGCTTCGGAACCGAAGGGTTTCAGGTTCGTGACCCGATTCCACCGAAGAACCGTCGTGTAAGGGGGGCTGTTGCACGTTAAATCCGTCATCTCTCGATGTTAAATTCGTATATCGAATCTTATCGATATAACTCATTTTGTATTTATAGCGTTCACCTATATTCGAACAGCCGGACAGACAGGCTTCCTCTAAACGGATTCAACTCAGAATTTGTCAGAAATCTATAAATGTGATTTTAAATCTGTATATTAAAGTTCAACCATCTATTTCTAAGCGTTTTGGAGTTATCTTTTCACAAACGGACAGACAGACGTACATTTTCCAAAAATGTGTTTTTAAAAGTCAGGGAGGTCTAAAATATGGAGGTATGACAAAATCTCGAGTTGGAAATTTTTGAAGATTACTATGATTTCTCTGTGCAACGTATATTGGAAAGTAAAAAATAATGATAAATTTATTACTCAAATGTTACTACAATTTCTTTATAGTAATCTGCTCCGACTATACCGCACATTCACCATCGTTTTCTCCACTCATCAAAACATGCCTTAAAATCGTTTCTCTGAAGCCTTTTTGTGGAATTTTCATTTACCGAATTAGTGATCTCAAAATGGTGAGCACGGAGAAATAAGAATAAAATCCCACACAGCCATATCATGTAATACAAAGTTTACAGAGCCGTATTTATTTATTTTTTATATAGCCATGGATAATAATTGTAAAGTGAAAAACATATATTATTTTTTCGCAGGGTTCATAAGTTGATCTTCGACAATTTCTGTTGTTATGATTGTTCACATAAGAAATGGGGCAGCAGTGGCCTGGTAGTGAGGTCTAGGCTCGCGAGCCGTATGGTTTAAGGTTCGAGATCCAATTCTACCTATGAACCGTCGTATAAGGGACTCTGATACACGTTAAATTCGTCAGGACCAAACGTCTTCCTTCTGGTGTGGTGAGGGGGGGAGGGTGCACATTCCCGGCCTCCAAGTTATACACGTGCCAAAATTGGTAGCTTTAGGTAGGACAGTCTGACCTTAGAGCACCAACACACACACATACGCCCTTTGAGGTTTATTATAAGTATAGATATAGATTAAGACATTTTTTAGGGATTGTCAAAATTATAAAGCTTTCAAGAAAGCAATAAAGTTCATTTTATTGTTTTGTATGAAATATAGAGTTTCACAAACTATTCTTATAATAGCGACAAAAAAATTTTGTATGCACGGTTCTTCTATGTATAATTTTATGTAATCAAGTACGCATTGCTCTTCTAAGAGCTTCAAAAGACGTCTTCTTAGGAATCCTGCACTCATATGAAACAATAAATTTGCAAAACTGCATATCATTTTGTAGTCAAGACAGCATATCTCAAATCATTTGTTTAAAAAACTGTTTACAAACCATTTGTTTATAAACTAATGGCTTATAAACAGTTTGCTTAGAAAATAACTTATATTGTAAACAAAAGTTTTAAATTTTGTTTATAAAATAATAACTGGTTTATAAAATTAATAAATAATAATGGCATGAATTATATAATTTCATCAAAAATCACGGGGAAATTGTTTTACTAATTGCAATGCGCAAAATTAAACAAGGGACAAGTATATAATATTCTAATGGCTTTGTGCACTCGCCGAAATACATCTAACAATGCCTTCTTCTACTTTGTACTAACATAAAAATGACAAAATTAGTGGAGACAGAAATAGGAAATACGTACGATTGTGCCTTTTAAAACACATCTTTTCAGCTATTATTGCTTAGTAGTTAAGATAAACTTTAGATACTCACAAAGCTCCTCATTTCACTTTATGGTCCTTTGGTACAACCTAAACAGAAATTAATACTACATATTTTGCTACTTTCCCAAACAGTTGAGAGAGAATTACGTAAGTAATAAGGGGAAAAAAGTTATATTTCAGAATGTACTACAAATTCTAATGGTCTTTATTGCCTGTTTATGACGTCATTTATGAAGACAGATGCATTAAAGTGATCATTCCTAAACGTTTTAAAAGGGAATTTTATTTTTCTCATTTTTAACAGTTTTAAATGGAAAGAAATTCATGGATGGGAATTTAACTTAATTTGGGAAATGAAGGGGGCTTGCTTTTATTTGTGCCAGAATTTTCTATGAGCATGACCTAATTTTCATAAAATGCTCTTTTGAACTGATTTGTTGCATTAGCATCTGGCTTTGAAGCTACAGGAAGTGTGATTATTTTGTTAAACATTCATTAACGTGAGCTTGAAAATGGATCTGGCAATTGCTGCTGGTAAAATTTCGGTATATCTCTCTTTATCTTCATTTACCAATTATTAAGGCATTCTGTTATTTTTATGTCAACAAAATGCATTTATTATCACATTCTTTTTAAATTTCTACAGAGTTTTCAAACATTTTTATATCTCTTCACTATTCTATGAAAGGACGCTGCTTAAAGATTCGTAGAATCACAGTAAGACAAATGCATTAAGATTATTTCGCATATTTTTATACCAAAGAAAACATTATATTCATTAAATCTGTAAAATGATAACTTAAAACAGAATATTTTACAATTTTTCAGTAATATTTAATACAAATAATATCGCTATTTCTCATCCACCGCTTTTGTTCAAAGATTCTTTTGAACGAAATAACTATGAACATGAAATTTCATAGAGAAAGTCATATTATATTCTGAAACAAAGTTTATATTTTTGAAATCGGCTATCTACTCACATTTGGTTGTTTGAGTTATTTATTGAATGCATTGAAAGTTATTGACAATGTAAGCTTTTGAAATCATATTGAATTTCATATTAAGTAAGATGTTTTAAGATAAATGAGATAAATTCCAATACTTAAATAACGTTAAAAGTCTTAACTGAATAAGGTTTAACATAGGAGTGAAAAATATGTTATTGATTTGAAGAATGATTTGTTTATTGTTTCTAGTCAAGTCTAGTTATCGTTTATCGTCTAAGTTTATCGTTTCTAGTCAAACAACCAATTAACAGCAAAAAAAAAAAAAGAAAAGAAAAGAAAAGAAAGAAAGAAAGGAAGAAAGAAACATGAAGGCATTTGGATTAAGAGGCTTTGTAATGTTTATAAAAATTTCAGTTTGTAAAGACAAGATCAATTTTAATAAAAATATTTTTAGAGATAAATTTTACCTCTTGATATTGAAGTTACAAAACAAACGACGGAAATTTATGGTTCATCCTTGTTTGTAATTCATACTCATTATTCGAAACAAAATCATATTCTCCATGTAAATAATCATTATATTTTGCTTACCGTATTGTATTTATTACTTTTAATAGATGGTAAATAAGGAAAATTATGCGAATATTATCTTTGTATGCAATTTATTTTCGAACTGAACGTTTTCTTTAAACATTTTAATCCTCTAAAAAATATTTTTATTTCATATTACAGATTGGGTACAAGTTAATGCCATCCTCAGTTCCATACTCTGATGTCTGTTGCTAGCAAAGTATCATGTAGTTTGAAAAGGATTCATCATTTTAAACAGAGGGTGTACTCCCGGGGGGCACCTCGAAAAGAGAATGAGATTCTTCCGATATGGTGCTTGGATCTCGCCACCCTTGAGGCTACACAAAAAGGTGGGGAATCTGGCTCCTCCCATCGATGGCATACTTCCTTCGGGAAGGGTTGTACCGTGGCCGGTGATGGCCCTTAGGACTCAACCACAGTTCCGGCCACTATTGCTGTTTTGCTGTTGCGGTGGTATTGTCATTCAGTATTATTTATCCGTATGCCTTCGAGCGGGTCGGAGAGTCATTGATATGGCCCACTAGAGGGTGTGGTTTCCTCAAAAATTCCTCGCATTCTCTCTAATAAAAGTTTTATCTCATATAATATTCGTGAAGCGTGAAGCAAGATGATAATGCGCAAGTATATAATATTCATCATATAATGTAATGCAAAATGCGGCATTTCATTCTTGGGAATTTGCACTAACATAACATGCGTCGTCCCCTCCAAAACTTTCTGCCATGCCTTCTGAGAAAATTCTCGTGCCGGAGAACGCTTTGGTGGCATTGGCATACAACAGTTACAATATATTAACCTTTGGTGTGAATTTAGCAGTTTTACTGAATATATCGTGTCATCCTTGGCGAGTTATTTGACGATTAATCATTAGCATGCGGTGAGTAGTATCCAAAGTTGTGGTTTTAAATCCAATACAATCGGATTATATTTTAGAATGGTTTTTCACGACCTTCTGGAACAAAGATTTGACAGAAAACTGTACTTCTACCCACAAATTTTCATACAAAATTCGATTTATTTAAGTCATCTCGTCTTTGAATAATCACGTGTATATGTTTCTAAAAGTACAGACTGACAGTTGGTCAATCCCTTGTTGGATTTGGCTCAAAATCTGAAAGATGCCTAGACTATATATGTTAATTTAGTGTACCAAGTTTTATTAATCTAGCTTTCTTTGTTTTTCAATTATCGTGTTAAATTATATTCGAACGATAAGACAGACAAACCTTTTTTAAACGGATATTTCTCAAAACGTGATAGAAATCTTCAAATTTGGCATAAAGCCCATTTACTAAATTTCAACCTTGTATCTCCAAATCTTTAAGCATTTTTGAGCTATATTTGTCACAAACAGACAGACGGGCGGATTTTCGAAAAATGTGCTTTTTAAACTCAAGGAGGTCTACAACTTGGGGGTTCGTCAAAATCTGAATTTTGGATTTATTTTTTTTTTTTTACGATTATTATACTTTCACAACATTATGGGTACGAGAAAGTAAGAACTAAAATTAAATGGAAACCAAAAATGTCTGTTCTTGTCCGCTGTAATTTTCCTAAAATTCATTCAAAAGTGAAATTAAAATAATAAAAAAATTGTTTTATGTATAATAACACTATTATTGCACATTTTCTCAAATACTCTAATACGCGAGAACTATAATACATTTTATTAAATTATTCTTTTTCTTTTCCTTTTAACCATTGTTCAGCACTTTGCTACCAACGCGCCAACTTGGCGATCTTCCATTCTACTGTTGCTCCTTTTTGTAACTGCGTGGGTCATGAACTAGAATTGAACTCCGAACGTGATGCTATACTTTTGGTAGCAGGGTGTCTCCCTGTCCCTTCTCATAGTTCAACAGCCTCTAAAACCATTAATCATAATTTTCGAAAAATTTGGTTTCTAGAGTAGAATGTTTTGTAGAATATTTAGTCGAAAAAACATACACAAAAGGAAACTTTGTAAGAAACTTTCATGCAAATCAGTGTCATGTGAAGCATACCAAAAATTTGAAAATAAAGAAATTTTTATTTGTTTTTCGAAAGACATGTGAAAGATTTGTCAAACGTACTTTAATTGTAACACTATGCAAACAATTCAATACATAAAACAAAAATTCTCAAAGAATTTAAACAAAAGTGTAACGAAAAACAAAATTGTTTATTCAATTCAATTTATTCGTTTCAAATTGAGTTTCTTTATTAACACCAAAACGAGAATACTTAATTCTTCCAAAAGTACAAAGATTTTTTTTTGGGGGGGGGGGAGAGATATGTGCTGGGTTTCTGTACAGTCTGAACCAACACAGAAGCAAAAAAAATTGAAAGATTTCTCGACATCTCAATAGAATACATTTGATTACAATGAATACCAACAACGAGGGTTAAAAAAATATGTTCACATTCTTGTAAAAGTTCAAAAAGAGATTTTGCAAAAGAATGTTGTTGGTAACGTTTGAAATGCTTTTCGTAAAAGAATTTGGAAAAAGAAATATGGCATGTAAACTTTATTTTCCTTCATTCTGATAAAAAATATCGTTGCTAAACATTGGAATGAAACTTTTCGTTCTACGTAAAAATCATTGAATAGATTTAATTTTCAATGAAAAAAATCTATTCTATGTTCTATTCATCTTATTCAATTTTTATGCAAATTTTATAAGTGGATAAACAGGAGCAACATTTTCAGCTCCGAAATGTACAAAGTTTTCAAAGTAATTTATCAAGGTTTTAAATAATAAATAAACAAATAAATAATAAATACTAATCTATACTTATAATAAAGCTCAATGTGTGTGTGTGTGTGTGTGTGTGTGTGTTGGCGCTCTACAGGCCAGGTCATTTGACATACAGCTACCAAATTTGGTACATGTATACCTTAGAGGTCGGGAATGTGCACCTGGGGTCCCTTTTTTTGAAATTTTAATTAGAATTTTAATTATTAATTAAAAACTAACTTTCCCGCCAAAAAAATCTTCCATTTTCCCCACCGCCAACTTTTCCGCCAAAAAAATCTTCCATTTTCCCCAACGCCAAATGATTTAGGCTTTAGTTCTGTTTTTCTCCCAACAGTAATGAGGCTAGGGTTAAGATTTTTCGGCGGATTATTTCAAACGATTCTGTTTATTTTCTTAATGTTTTATGCATTTAAAATTAAACATTGTTAATTAATCCATGTTTCAGATTCATTCTGAAGTACTTTTGAATTAAAATAACACAGAATAAAGGAAATTAAAAATGTATAATCTGCATAGCGTTACCCCAACTGGAGTAGAAAAATTCACGCATTTGCGTTACCGTAAAAGGTGAAGAAAATTCACGCATGCGCACTGTGTTCTGATTGTTGGCATGGCAACCATTCTCAACGAACGATTTAAATTACTTTTAGGTTAGTTGTATGCTTTTGTAAGTAAATTGTGTTTATGTTAGTTATATATTCTTTGTATATGCTTATAGTTTTAAGTACATCGTTTTTTAAGTAGTTTTTTTTAACCTGCTTTCAATGATTTAAATTATTTTTAGGCTAATTGCATGCTTTTGTAATAAAATTGTATTTACGTTAGTTATATATTTTTTGATATATGCTTATAGTTTTAAGTACATCGTTTTTTAAGTAGTTTTTTTAAACCTGTTTTCGACCGATTATTTTAAACGATTCATTTTATTTTCTTAGTGTTTGATGCATTTAAAATGAAACGTTGTTAATGAATCGATCCGTTCATGATGAATCTGAGAAAAGTTTGTTGACAAATTCTTGAGATATTATATAAATTAAGAAAGATATTCTTTAGTGCCCATAAAGTTTAAACGATCAGTGACTCTATTATCAGTAATCATATTATTAAAAAAAGTGCTTTGTTTCAGTAAAAAATATTATTATATTAATTGCAGATTAATCCTTTACACTTTAATTTAAAGCATAAATTCTATGAGGGGTAACAGAAAATTAGAGAGGTATATATCACGTTATGACTGAAGGCCTTTATAATATTATGAGTGAATTATATGACTATCAAAATTTGAAGTTTTAAAATATTTTGCTGAAGAATCTATTAAAGTTGGAATTGCATAAAATATTTAATTATTAAAATTTTAACGAACATTAAGATTGGCGAACCGGCTGGTCGCCAAAGGCGGCTAGTAAATAATAAATAAATAATAATAATAGAATAGAATAATGATCTCCATCACATAAAATTTTTGTTTGGTGTTTAGTTTCGTTATCTTGTAACGAAATTATTATGATTTTTTTTGTACTTTTTCCTTCAATTCAAAACATGACGAAAAATTTCCAGTGTCGGTTTTAAGATTCTGAACACAAACTGAATTTAATATTTCTAATTTGCAACCTTTTGGAGTTACTGATTTCATAAACTGACGAATAAAGGGATATGAAAGGTAAGATAAAAATTCTGCAGAGGAGCATTGAGTGTGGACAAGTTTATATTGTAACATACCAACATTTATTATCTAATAACAATTAAAACTCAGAAGATAATTAATTAAGATTTTCAAAATAATATGGCAATATAAATTTGAAATTTGTGAATTGATTAAGAAATAACATTCTTCCTCTAAAATATTTAGTATCGTCAAACACAGAATGCAAAGGCTGATATAATACTCAGCATAGAATAACAATTCAAGGTAAAAACTTTACCATGTTAAATATTTGAGTTAATCCCGAATTTCTTTCTTTCTTAATTTTTGGAAAATTGTAATAAAAATTAATATTGTCAGCATATCCATTGATTTGAAATCTCTTTGGTATATTTGCTTTGCCAATGACTAGATTGCTATATGTCATACAACTCTATGAAATATGGTAACCAAAGCATCCAAACTGAATCAGTTGTTACTCCACTGAAAGATACTCCACTTAGTATCTTTTGGCAATGGTCAGAATTATAAAAACTATAATCAAAAGAAGATTATCAGCTTCTCATTTAAACAATATGAAGAAACTGATCACTGCATAAATCAGCGTTTATGGTTTTTCCAAAACTTTTTCGCATACTTTCTAATACAGGTGTTATCACAGAGAACGCCTTGCGTTGCATTGCCGTACAATAGTTGCAAAATATTAACTTTTGGCGTTAATCCAGCTTTTTACTGAATCTATCATGGGATCCTTGGCGATGAAGCCCTGCTATTAATAATATCTGAAAATGGAATTTGCGTTTTAGACGCGTTGGTTCCCAATTGATTCAAACAACACGATAGAACTGTATTATAGTCATAAAATCACATATCACATTTTATATGTTTAAGTCATTAGGTCTTTAAGTTATAGTGTTTATATTTTTCTGAAGATACAGACCGACAGACGGCCAACCCCCTCATTAGATTTCGCTTAAACGTCGACACGTGCTTATACAATCGATATTGCAAATGTGTACCAAATCCTTTTTATCTATTTCTCTTTAATTTGTAATCATCGTGTTGCGATTACTTATATTTCGTGTTGACTTATATTTCAAAGCCAGACAAACTGCTTTTGAAAGATTTTTGCTCTAAACGTGATAGAAATCAACAAATTTGATGTAAAGACCGTATACCAAATTTCACCTGTCTGGATCAATTGTTTTTTTAGTTTTCTTTGCTACACAAAGACAGAATGACGAATATACAGACGTTTTTTAAATGTGATTTGGGAACACAGGGAAGTCTAAACGTTGACATTTGTCAAAATCTCGAATTCAATTGTTTCACAATTACAATATTATCTTTATAATCCGTTTAAGCCACAATAACTGGAATTTACTCAATATTCCTTGATTAAATTTAAGAAAATGGTATATTATCGTCGCCAAATTTCATACCACATTCGCCAATATTAAATATATATATATATACCGTTGGATCGTATTCATGTTCAATTTATCACAAATTTGGACAAACATCACATGAAGAAAATACGTTCAAAAATCCTTCACCCATTGATCAATAGCAAAGTTTGTTGCGTCGTATTGGATATACTTTTGGATTGGATTTAGTATGTCTTAAGATAACTTTAATCTAATCGATATGAATTAATTAGATGGAAATCACATTTAATATGGCTCTTATCGCCAATATGGTAACCCAAATAATCATGTGGAATAGTTCCGATGTTAATCCTTCTTTTAACCTTTTTTTCTTATTGAGTTATATGCTTATTATACCAATTTTGCAGAGAACTGCAGAGTAAAGATTATTATTACTTCATTATTAATTTAAAAATTAAAAAAAATTATGAATCTAATATCTTTGAAGCGAGATTTTTTTCAATAATAAGAAGAATATTTTAGTTCTATTTTTTTTTTTTAAAAAGCATTCCAAAAAATTATTTTTTTCCTATTACGCTTGTTAATGAACGAAATTTTTAGCTTCTTATTACAATAAAAATTATCAGACCTTCAATTTTTTTTCTTACTATTTGTTTTTATTTCAGAATTTTCGTTTTAATTAAAGTATTTATTTCTACAGAATTCTTAGAATTTTTTTCCCTTTTATAGTCTTGTTTTACGATTCTCTATATGTCTGTATATGCCACTGAATTACTGAAAAATAGAAGAAAGGTGATTTGAATTCTTTTAAAGGATTTGATAGTGTCTGGAAGCAGTTTCCCTGATAGTGGTTAGTTCTTTTAGTTTCTTTATTACAGTACCAGTTCTAAGTGCTATTTTTCAGAATTCTTACTTTCAATTTATTACAAAAGTTAGAACGTTCCAATTCCCGCAGCTAGCGAAACTATTTTTTTTTATGTTGAAAAAACTTATCCGTTTTATTCAGACGCTTATGACATCAAGTATTGTAATAAAGTAATCAACTGCTCAGATTGGCTAAAGCAGTTATTCCTAATTCTAGAATTTAAAGGATAATGAGCGAAAGAATGTTCAGAAAGGAATAAAAAAAAATTCAAAAGACAGTCTTTGTAAATAGAACAATCGTAATCGATAAAATTCATGGCTGCAATAAAAAAAAGTATTTATTTGTTAGCGTACTTTATAGCATTGTTTATCTTAGCAGCTATCTTGTCTTTGGAGTTTGTTAACTTGACATCCTAACTTAGAAGAGAAACATAAAAATTCAGACATTTAAGGTACAAAATAAATGTTATGTATGGAAAAAAATTTAGCATTTTGAAGCTCATTGTAATCACCGGTTAAAAATATAAATATTAGCGAATTAACTATTGCCATTGGTGAACTTAAGGCTTAACTATAGGACACTGGCGAGAATAGTGAAATTTCCTCTATATTTAACGTTACACTTTTGGCGATTAATCGCAGCATGAAATAGACAGACATCTTCGTCGATTTTTTTTATGTGATTAAACGCAAATATATATTTAATAAAAAAGTCCTAATATATATTATTTATTGTTTTAACTATTATTTTTATGTGTAGTAGCTAAAGTATTTATTGTACTGGCATGATGTATGAAATATCAAAATGAGGCAAAGCTTTGATTTTGATATACAGTCATTTGGCGCCTTGCTAGGTTGACAGTTTTTCGGTGGCGCTTTTGCTACCGTTACTCTACTGGTGCCGGTCGCGCCATAATCGGTCATTTCACTCAAATTTGGCGATAAACTCTTTGTTTTTTGGCGAAAATGACTGTATATCAGAGCTTTTTCTTAAAATGAAATAAAAGCAAATATTGCCCAATTCACATTAGATGAGAAAGTTTAAAATCTGCATGTCATTGATTGATACATTTATAAAAATAACAAATGAAATAAGGCATGAAACAGGAATGCTGCAATTTTCAGAATTTTATTTCTCAATATTATGACTATTTTCAAGAGACGCTGGCGACTTTATCTTTAAAGTTTGGCGCCAACTTTGGAGGTACCCGTCCCTAGGATTTAGCCAATTCTTTATCATTTACTATTTGTCAGGTGTTTGGCGCACATAAATTACGATAAATTATAAAGGGCGTTATTGTATTAATATAGTTTAATAAAGTTTTAAACACATCAATAAAATGATAACGGTCAATCATGTTATGTCACATTTTGTCTGAAAAGAAACTGATTTTAAATTACCAACAAATATGCGGTATTTGTAAAAAAAAATATTTAATTTTCATCATTTTCCTTGTTTAGTTGCCATTATAAGAGCAACAATTAAACCATACAATCCAAGAACTTCAGCAAATATAAGAATCAAAATCATTCCGACAAAGAGTTTTTGCTGTTGGGCTGTCCCTCTGACACCAGCGTCACCAACAATCCCAATCGCAAATCCAGCTGCCAATCCACTGAGTCCTACAGATAATCCAGATCCAAAATGGAGAAATCCAGCAAACAGAGTATAGTTAGGAGGTTTATCTATTGCATTGACTATTAAAACAGCTACAACAAGTCCGTAAATGGCAATGATGCCACTCATGACTACTGGAATGATAGATTTCATGATTAACTCAGGTTTTCTAACTGCCATTGCACTAATGCCGAGTCCAGATTTTGCTGTCCCATATGCAGCGCCAATTGCACTGAGCGAAATAGCAGATGCAGAACCCATGACACCAAAAAAGACGGAATATTCGGGAGATTTTTCACTCATCTTTATGCTGTAGAGACGAGTACAATTGTAAATAAATCTTTAAAAGAAACACCAAACGACAGCTTTCAATTAGCACTTACGATCGTATCTGCTTTTGAAAGTTTTTTACTTTCATAAACAATGCTTGAGAAAAGTCTATAATTCCTCTTAGCTTAAAATAAATAGATATAATCCTTTTGCTTACCAGTAAAGCTTAAAATAACGATGCCATTTGATTGCAGCTAAAGTTATATGAAATTAATTGCGTATAATTTGATAAAGCGTGAAGTATTTCAAAATTAGTCACGCGCTGAAAAGGTATATGAAAGCATATTTTTTTCATATACAGCCAAATGCACGATTATTATTTATTTATAATTATTAGAGATCGTATCTTTTGAGGAGTGGCAACAGTTGGATGTTTCGCTTCTAATTTGAAAACTATTTTCAAACTTACTTCTTACAGATAGTCTTTCAGTTCTTACAGCACTTCAAAAATTTTCATATAAATCCCCATCCATTATTCATAAAATTGTGGAAAAATCTCAGATTAACCAACATATTACTTTTCTATGGATCCCAGGGCGACAATTTTATGGAATGAAAAAGCGGACTTGATCGCAAAATCAGTTACTGAAATCAGCCCATGCATTGAATGGATCGCATCGGAAGACATCATCTCACGCATCAAACAAATATCAAAAAGAAAAACAACAGACAGCTATAGACAGAGCAAATATTATGAAATTCTTGGTGAAATTCCAGACATAAAAAATATTGCTAAATGGACAAGAAATAGAAGAGAAGACATCATTTGCGCTAGAATATCTACCAAAACACTCATTACACCTGGCCTTCTACATCGTTTTAACCTGTCGAATCAACCAAATTGCGAAACATGCCACTCTTTGAATAATTTGGATCATATCTTACTGCACTGCCGAAAATACTCAAGCGTAAGACGTTGCCTGTGGTCGAAGTTGGGCCTCAACTCTCTTTCAAGCTGTAATTTCAAACAACTCACGAGCAAAGCATTTGCAGATAAACTCTCTCTCCATATTTTCCTTCAACACTTGAAATTTTTTGACATTTATTGATTGAAGATATTGTTGAACGCTGGGATGACAGCCTTTGTAGCTAAAAATCCCTAAATCCCCCTCATTCAAACAAACAAACAAAAAAACTATTTTCTGGAAGCCTAAGTTACGAGATGTATACTAACGAATTAGCTACGAGTATGTTTTATTATTTAATAAATGTTTTATTTTATATTTCTAAAATATCGAATTAAATCCAGCTATTTAAGAAGCCAATGTAATGATTATGGTGAAAGAATATTTACAATGATGATCATCAGGGGCTACATGAGTTACTGTGATACAACTTGTGAGACACTTTTTTCTCACCCGATAAAACAAAAAATTGACACATAATTGCATATGTAATCAAACAATCCCGTACTAAATTTGATATATTTAAGTTGTGGCGAAGCTTTATAAGCCAGATAACAGCTCTTGGCCGTGACTGATCACTTTTGTCTAGTGGTCTTGTTACGCGGCTACTATCCTTAAGATTACGAGCTCGGTCCTCGCTATCACCAAATAGCAACATTGGTGACCCGGACGTGATACGTAGGACCTATACAAAGTCATTACGTTTTTCAGTTATCACTTTTACATGTTTCTGAATGCAAAGACCGTCAGACAGTAAATTCGGACAACTATCTTCACTATCGATATTAAATCTATGCGCCGAATATTATCTCTCTAGCTCCCTTCGTTTTGTAATCATCGTTTGAACTTATATTCGAACATCCCAATAGAAGGATTTTTTTTCAACACTTGAAGGACAGATTTTACTCAACACTTGATATAAATCTCGAAATTTGATGCAAAGATTGTATACTAAATTTCATTCGTCTGACTTCAAGCATTCATGAATTATGTTTGTCAAAGACAGACAGACGGCCATTTTCCAAAAATTTGTTTTCCAAATTCGAGGAAGTCTGAAACATGGAGATTCGTCAAAATCTCAAGTTTGAATTTTTTGACGATAACTATTCATTGGTACTTTTCCGTTAACTGGGTTCAAGTGAAAAATCGCCAAATATTGTAGAATTCCACCAAATTCGCGTTTGGTTCACAATTGGCGACATTTGCTCCTGGCTAACGGAAAAGTACTCTATAATTTCTTCATACCGCGTATACAAGAAAGTAAAAAGGCGACAAAAGGAAGATAAAAGGAGGAGCTATTTATATTTAAGGCGAATTTAGATTATTCGGAGAATTAGGAGGCATAATAACTCTTCATCTTTCTGCGTACCACCCCTTATTGATGTACATTCGTCAAAAAGTACTAATCTAAATATACTGAAACGTGTAGTGCTTGTTGTCGAACGACCGCATTCAAATTTAAATAAATTATTATAACAAATTCCGATTGCTACATTGAAAGTTTTTGCAGCAACACTGAATTGAATGCTTCGTATAGAGCAGAAAATATTATTAGAAAATTTCTGGGGATGGTTCGTCATATCCTCAAGATGTACATTCAATTAAAGGAAAGAAGATATAAAAGAAACCAAAAAATAGTCATCAAACAGAAAACCTTTCGAGTCCAAAGACTTAACCGCCGCCAAATGGTCAATAGTTATGACTTGCCTAGGGAAATTGATGTTCACAATTGCTAACACAATTATCTTACAAAAAAAGGGTTTGTGTTATCACGACTCAAAAAATTATATTTTAATTATATTGCTGCATTGAAAATAGGCAGTCGACTCCCCATGGCCGAATGGTCATAACACTTATCTCGTAATCAAGAGATCGTAAGTTCGAATCGCGCTTGAGGCAATGCTAGACAGTTTATGTAAATATTTCATTCCTTTATTTCATGTTCCAGAAGATTCTGGGCATTTCTTTAGCTTACCAGATAAGTGTTCTGGACTATTCTTTCTGTCTCCAGAAATGTATTCTGGAACTTTCCCTGCTAGTATAAAAGCAGAAGATCTGTCAGTCACTGTGTTCTCAGTTCAGAGTTGAGTTAATAAATTGGTTTAGCTCTACTTCTTATTTGTCATTGAGTTCCACACTAGAGTGCCTACGTGACAATATAATTTTCCTTTCTGTAGATTTTTCCCTCGATAAAAATATTTATTTTTCCAAAAATATTTATTTTTTTGTATCATCAAAATATACATTCAATTAAAGGAAAGAATATTTAAAAGAAACCAAGGAATAGACATCAAACAGAAAACTTTTCGAGCCCAAAGACTTAACCGCCGCCAAATGGTCAATAGTTATGACTTGCCTAGGGAAATTGATGTTCATAATTTTCAACGCAACTATCTTACAAAAATAGTGTTCGTATTATCACAAGACTCAAAAACTTATAACTTAATTATATAATTTTCCTTTCTGTTGATTTTTTCCTCGATAAAAATATTAATTTTTCCCCTTTAATACCATTTTTAATTCAATTTCATTCATTATATGTAACGATGTTTTTAAATGATACGATGGAATACAAACTCATCCATCATTAAATCAGCAACAGGATTATCACTTAAGCACTTATTTCTTAATGCATGCACTTTTTACTTTTTTCGTGTACTTAGTATAGAGAAAGTATAGAAATCGTCAAAAGCGTCGAACTCGAAATTTTAATGAATCTCCACGTTTAGAACTCCCTGAGTTCGAAAATACATTTTTGGAAAAATGTCCGTTGGTCTGTCTGTGGCAAAGAAACCTCAAAGATGCTTTGAGCTAGACTGTTGAAATTTGGTATATGATCTTTACACCAAATTTGCAGAGTTGGTTAATGTTTGTGCAAAGGAAGTCCTGTCTGCCAGGCTGTTCGAATATAAGTTAACACGATAATTTCAAAAAGAAGATGATTACATAGATAAAATTCGTCTGGGCAGAGGGACTTCCTCTGATATATTCAATATCTATAGCATAGACACTTGTCAAATTGTGAGCAACATCCAGCAAAGGGTTGACTGTCTGTAAGTCTGTACTTTCAAAAAGATGTAATTGTGATTATTCAAAAATGCAGTGACATAAATATATGAAACTTAGTATGGGATTTTGTGATTACAAATGCAGTTTTGTGTCAAATGTTTGTTTCAATTGGTTGAGAAAAACTTGTATAAAGCACAAATTAAATTGTTGGATGCTATTAATTGTTTTCCCTGGAATAGTCGCCAAAAAAAGAGCCAAGGAACTGTTGTATGCCAATGCCATATAAGGCGTTCTCAGGCCTGACGAATTTATTAGAGAGTATGCGAGAAAGTTTTGGGGAGACATTACTAGCTTACTTTAAGTATGCTAAGATATATATTCTTTCAGTTAAAATGAAATTACTACAATTGTTTGATGGATTGGCGAGAGTTAAAGAATCGGGAATGAACATCCTACTTCGAAACAAATTTCCTGGCAATAAAATTTGCAAATAATATAAAATATCTTATTCTTTTTTATTTAAAATTTAACTATATTTTCATAGTTGTTGAATCTTCTACTTCTTGGATGCTACATAAAAATATAAATTCATTTTCCTTAAGAATCAATACACCGTAAAAAATAATGCTAACATATTTCATATGAAACGCACATAAGACATTTTCATTGCTTAAGTCAGATAACTATAAAATGCGATAGAAATAAATCAGGCGACTGAAAAGGATCATCAATATTGAGAATCTTCAAAGGCATATCCCGATTAAGAAATGAAGACGAATAAAGGATTCTATAAATTCCTCATTCGCGAGCAGTTTTATTCAAATAACGAATGCCTTCTTAACGCAGTAAATGGATCCAATATTTCCAAAGAGACTTTCGGAAGGCATTAGAAAACTTTTAAACGAGACTTCAAAAGAATATTTTCTCATCCACTAACAGTCAGTTCTTGTTTAAAATCGCAAAGATAAATCGAAAGCTGCATTTGTCAGGACAGTCATAAGTATGCATTAGCATTTTCATGAACAAAACGTTTGAATGCGAGAGTATTCTTTAATTTACCAGAAATTTCAGCTTTTCTGTTTTGTTAAAGCCATTTTTCAGCGTAACGTGTTTTTTTTAAGTCTCTTTCCCGCCATTGCAGTACGGAATTATGGGAGAATTTATTGGAGTAAAGAACGAGGTTTTATCGTTACAAGCTAAGAAATTGTAGCATTTATCTGCAAATAGTAACTCATTTTTAATTCCCGTAATAGGTTCTAAGTCTTCTTTAAAATACTTTTTGATGTTTATTGTTTTACAAAGATTTATTTTCAGACAGAAAATAAATCTGCAATTGTTAATAAATGAGTTCTAAATGGAACAGTTATATTTTATATAATATTTTATAACGATGATGTTTTGAAAATAAAATGCATTGAATTGATGGCATCATATTTAAGTTATAAAAATAAAATAGATTATTCTAAAAAATGTTTTTTTCCTTTTTTTTTTTTCGTAGTTGCAAACGATCTGAAATGCATTGCTAAATTTAATATACATTTATTCATCTTAAAAAGATTAATTTATTTTAATACTATGCAAAGATAAAAGTTTTAAATTCATGATTATTTGTCTGTCACTCCATCTACTATATTTAAAAATCGAAAAGCTAATTATTCTGAAGCTGAATTCATATTAATAACTATTTTAAAATCTTCTTTAAGAACTATAATATATTTCACTTATCTATCTGAAATATAACATATTCTTGGGTAAATTTATTTGTTTCGTTTCGTAAGAATTAAGCAATGTAACAAGTTTGTTTCAGAATTCTTTTTTAAGTTAAATTAAATATATAACATATCAAGTTATTCACTATATATGTTTAAAATTTATTGAACTATCAGTAAACAGTTAAAATACACGATTTCGAGTTCATTTTGAATAAAATTTTGTGTATTAAAAAAGTATTAATATTAATTTGCTTTTCATGCTTCCGTCATTTCTGAATATTTTATTGAAAATTAATAATTTCTCATTACATATGTAAATATAAAATTTTAAAATTCATAAGGAATAATTTAAGAAATATGAATAAGTCTAAATCTATCAAATTATACAAATACCGTTGTTGAAAGTTATCGCAGACTTATTAATTAGTTTAAATACCCATTAAGAAAATTTGGTAATAATTCAAAAGATGGAATTCAAGCGAATTTTCATAGTTTAAAATGAGGATAAAAGTATTAAGATTCTGTATTTTACTGAGAATTTTAGATGTTTTATTATAATTATTTTTAAAAGTATCTAAATCTCGAAACAGTTATTTAAATTAAGTTAAAATCAAATTATTATCAATTAATTAGGAGAAAATTAACAATTCATCTTAGATAGAGTCATTCTTAAAATATTTTCATTATTTTACTTGGAATTATAAATTGGGGTTATAGTTACTCGAACGACAATGTGAAAATGCAGAATAAATTTTCCACGCAGTTTCGTTTTAAATGTCTCTATATTATTACATGTCTTGCCTCTATTAGAAAGAAAATTCATGTATGCATAAAGCTTTGAAAATAACATGACTACAATTTTTATGACCATTTTTTATTTAAAAAATTGTTTGTCGGGAGAATAATGAATACTATCCCAAGAACAGAAAATTTTACTAAACACCTGCCACCAAATGTAGCTAATTTAGTAATAAAACAAAATAAATAAGTTCTACATTTCTTACAAAATTAAAAGATTCTGACTTTTCACAATAACTTCTAAATAATAATCATAAATCTGAAATAAATTCTACATAATATGAAGAAATTAAATGGAAGAAAACAATGTTTACTGTGAAGGATGGCAACGGAAAAAATATTTAAATACTTACACAGACGATATATTTTTCTTTCTCCATGAATTATTTTACTTTTTGTCAAATGAATCCTTTTTAAATAATTATATATTCTTAATCATAAATCATATTAATAATGTTAATGTATTTAATATTTTTTATTAAGTTTTATGATTTATAATATATTTCTTAAGTCGTTTTTTTAGATCAATACTCTTTGTCCGTAGAATAATTTTAAAAAAAAAATTCCAGTTTATTTATGACCAGCTTTATTTGGAAACCAACTAATTTCTAAAACATTGGGAATGTTTTATCGAAAGTAAATCTCTCATGAATAGTTGAATCTCTCAATATTTTTTAAATATCAAATAATGATGGACATTAGTTCCGGAGTATTTAAATAGCCTTACACATCTTTCTTTCATTGTGTAAAAGAGCCTTCTTAATAAAATAATATCCCATAAAAAACAAGGCAGTTCGGGTCATTTATATTTTAATTTTCTATTGTATTTAGCAATGTTGTAATTTTACATCATTATTCCTTATATAATAAACAAATATGGTGATTTAGTATTTTATGAAACAAAGTGAAAAATATGAGTTTCATAACAAAATTAAAAATATTGAACAAAGTTATGTCAAAAATTAATTTTATTGATTAAAAATTTTAAAAGATGTAAGAAATATTTTTGTTTAAAATTATTGTGGGACATAATTGTAAAAATACGTCATAAGCCTCGTTAAGGTTTTAATTAAAAAAAAATCTAATAAAAAATCTTCTGTTTTCCAAACTTTATGTCAAATTTCGTAGCTTTGTATCAAACCATTTAAATCGTCATTGAAAGAATAAAATCCTGCACACATATTCTTTATTTTTATTAATAGAAGTTTATGATTCACGACTTTAATTCCCTAAGATAATCTCCCTTAAGAGAACCATCACTAAGGATAAGTTAAATATTTGTACATTATACTTTTCTTTCTCGCATAAAAAAGATTGAAAAAGCACCTATAAAACCAAGATATATACCAGTTAAGTGACAAACGTGTTTTAAAATTTGGAAAAAGGGGCTTTTTTCTTACTAAAATGGGTATAAAGTAAAAATATTAATTCTAGTTTAGAGGTTTATGAAACGATTTGCTTAAAATTCTGCAGATAGCTTAAGAAATATATTATCTAATTCCTGAAATAAATAATAAGATATATTTCTATCCATTCTTTAAATATTGGAATTCGAATGATCAATAATACGAAATTTTCAATATTTTTCACATCATGTAGCTATAAAATATTTCTAAACAAATAAATTACAGATTCTCTAATTCAAGAACTTAAAAACATATTAAGAAATTACTATACGAAATTTGAAAAAATGTAATTATTAGATTTTAATTTATAAAGTTTCTCGTAAGAAAATTCTAATGGCAATAAACTATGACAAAAACTTTGATGTTTAACATCTTTGTTTATAATTTTTTGATTTATATTTAATTCTTGGAATCTGTTCATATTCCATTTAATTCGGAAAAATGAAAATCTTCTCTTTTATATTGAGAGATAGAGGAAATCGGCCAGATATCCTCTTCTATATATATAAAAGAGGTATTTCGCCCTTAACATTATTCCAATAATCATAAATCAAAAATTAATTCAAAGAATTATAAATGTCAGGTTATAAGCGAATACACTGGTATAATGATATATATTTTATCTAACAAGACTTGTTTTTTTTAGAAACGATCTTCTTTGAATTATAAAACTATTCAAAGACATATCAAAAATATTTTTTCAAACTTTTTTCCCTCCAAACCTCTTGATTTCATCTAATCAATTAAAGAAGATGTGAAACTTTCAATCGCAGGCATTGATTGATGAACCTCAAATACTTTGATGAAATCTTCCGTTCTTTGCAAAGAAAGTTTTTGTAGAAAAAAACTTAATGTACTCATAAGAAAAAAAAATAACATAAAAGTTTTTGGGAATTAATTCTTAATGTCTTATCACTGACGAAGCCTAAATGACCTAAGACGTTATATAGAATAAAAAAAATAAAGTAACTTGAGTGTTAATTTTCTAAATTAAGAATTTCATTTCATTTCTTTAAACACTTCTAAGTAATATGTTTGTCTCGTTAGATAACACTTCTAAATAATATTTATCTTGTTAACTTTATTTCACACACACACACACAAAAAAATCAGCAAACTATTTTTTAATCATTAATTAGCTTTTATGAAATTAGATTTCTTTGAATTAGTAATTATTAAACAATAATTGCAAAAATAAAAGAATTGGTTCTGAATTTTATTGCCATTCAGTATTTTTATAGGACATTGCCATTTAGATAATTAATAGAGGTTTAGTCAATCAAAACAATTGGAACCTCATTAAAAATAATTAATTAGTTAAAATATGTGTTGTCATTTATTGAATAAAAACATAGCCATTTCGTTTTTTAATTATTAACCATATTCTATTTGTTTCAATATTTTGTTCGTAATAGAGATTTTTTTTCAAAGTTTAGATATATCAGAAGCAGTTAACTGATATTCAATTTTTTAAAAATTCGAGTGGGGTAAATGAAAATACAAATTAGTTTCTGTATTATACTATCCGAAGGCGTTTTATATATTATCATCTATCCGTTTTTTTCATTTATTTAGGTTATCACCAAAGGATTGCTATAGGGAAAAATAGATGTCACTGCATTATATATTTTCTTCTATATTAGCCACTTTGGAGGAATACTGTCTCGATAATAATAATTTAAAGGTGAACTTCGTCTCAAAAATTAATTCTTAATTGGAAATCTGGAATCATGTGTTACCATTAAAATACCAACGCCATTTTAAGAAGAGGATAAATCCTCTTCTCTGTGTGTAATTAGCAGGTCTTGATCTTGAATGAGTTGGAAATAGGCGCTGACTATCAGAATGCGAAATCTCTTATTCTGGAGGTAACTTTTCAAATGAACATTTGCATTAAATTGTCTTCTCGAGGCTAAATTGACTTCTTTTAAATCAAACTAAAGATATAAATTCACCAATCAAAGTCTCATTCTTAAATTTTTACTTTGTTGTATACGTAGTATAGAAAAAGTATAGAAATCACCAAAGAAAAATAAAGAAAAAAACTCGAGATTTGAACAAACCTTTACATTTTTGACCTCCCTGAAGGATTTTTGGAAAATATCCATCCGTTTGTGACAAAGTTAACTAAAAAAACGCTTTGAGCTAGACGGCTGAAATTTGGTATATGATCTTTACATAAAATTTGTAGATTTCCATCAAATATTGTGTAAATTATGTGCAGATGAAGTCTGTCTGACAGGTTGTTCGAATATAACTTAACACGGCAGTTACAAAACGAAGATAGCTAGATAGATAAAATATGGTATACAGATTCAACATGCAACGTAGATACCAGTCAAATTGTGAGGCAATTCCAATAATGGATCGAGTGTCTGTATGAGATTTTGTGACTACAAGCTCAGTTTTGTGTCAAATTTTTATTTCAGTCGGTTGAGAAAACCATGTCTAGAACAAGAATTCGAGTTTGGTATACTATTAAGCCTTCCATTGATCAATCGCCAAATAATTCGCCAAGGATGACAGTATCAATTCAGTAAAAAATGCTGATTCGAGCCAAAAGTTAATATTTTATAACTGTTGTACGCCAATGTTAGATAAGGTATTTTATGGCATGAAAAGTTTTGCGAAAAAGTTTTAGAGAGACTACTCCCACTGGTTTTATTAAACATTTTGTTCGAAAAAAAAAGTTGGAGTAAAACATAAATACTACGAACAATAGGTTCATAAAAATCTCTTTTATGTTACTGCTAACATACGATGAATAATTTGTGAGCGTAATATTTTATAAAATATATAAATTTGCATATAAAATATTTTAATGAATAAATATAGTTCTTCTTTAGCTTCTGCAAATAACACTTTCAACCTACAGCCGGTGAACATTGATTCCTCGTTTCTACTGAAGTTTCATTGAAAGCGCCTTTCCCTTCCAAGAGGACATTCTTCTTGGAAGCGAAGCAAACATTACAAGCAAGTTTAAATCTCTATATCAGGAGGTAATTTTTCAAATGAAAATCTGAATTAAATTGTCTTCTTGAGGTTCAATTGATTTCTTTCAAATCAAACCAAAGATGCAAGTTTACCAACCAATTTTTAATTCTCTAATATTTTTTGTTAAACAATTTCTTGGAAAATGTTTGACTCAAATGGAAGTGCTACGAAAAAAATAGTTTCATGAAACTCTCTTATATGTTACTGCTTACAAATGATGCATGATCTATTAACACAATATTTTATAAAATGTACAGATGAATAAACAAATGAATGAATATTTCAATGAATAAACATTGTTCCTGTTTAGTTTCTGTAAAAAGAGTTTTCAACCTAAAGCAAATGATTCCTAGTTTCTGTTGAAGTTTCATTCAAAGAATATTTCTCTTCAAAGAGGATTGTCCTCTTGGGAGACAAACACACAAGGCAAGGAATTTAACTATCCAGATGTCAGAAAAATGGTACACATTAACACATTGACTGTCACCCTCTACAGTGTAGTTTATATGCCCCCCCCTCGGCCAACGATGATTTCCATAGTTGCCAAGGTGTTAATCTGCAATAGATTCCCCTAGTTGCCAAGGTGTTAATCTGCAATATATTCCCATAGTTGTTAAGGTGTTAATCTGCAATAGATTCCCATAGTTGTTAAGGTGTAATTTTGCAATAGATTCCCATAGTTGTCAAGGTGTTAATCTGCAATAGATTCCCATAGTTGTCAAGGTGTTAATCTACAATAAATTATCAATATTGAGAATCTTTATGATATACTTTTACTTAGAATTGGATGTGAAATTAAGGCATCTAAAATTCTTTATTCATCTTCATTTCAGACATATGTTGTTCAAACATATTGGACCTCTTTTCTCATTTGAATTCATCCAATATTCAATTAGAGAATTTTTGAAATTTAGAAATTTTAAAAGCTGGAAATTAAAAACATAGTTCCTTATTCCTTAATGCCCAATTCTAGATTGGAATTAAAAAGATAAAGAGAAAGCTTGTTTATCTAGGACATGCACAAATCCGCATTAATATTTTTATGTATGTAGAATTTAAATTTGATAAAATTTTTAATTTATCTGAAATATTATTTTTCTATTCGATTGGAATCATTTTTCAACATAACCATCTTTTCTTTTTGCGCGACATTTTTCTACAAATACACCAAGGAATTCCAGTAGAATTCATAGATATTAAAAGCGGAATTTCGTTAAAAAAATAATATTTATCAGGAATTAAATATTATTTTTATGTCTAATAATTGGTTTGAAATTCTTTCATAAGTACTTTTTAGTGTCACAACAATCCATTTAAAAAAAAAAGAGCATTTTAAAGTTTTTGGTTTTATTTCAACTGAAATTTAATAATACATTTTTTTACTTATTTTGAGTAGAATATTTTTTTAATTAAAAATGTCTAGAAGTGAAAGCATATTACGACCCAGACGAAGTTATTAAAACTGTCTGACATTATTTAAAATTTTTCAAAACAATAGTAAAATTTTGAATTTCATTTCTCTCTTAAATGTTTATGCTTTCACTATTTTCAAAGGGATTTATTTATGAGTTTAAAAATTGAAGGAAAGTTTTTAAAAGTAATTTTCATTTCAAATTATATTATTATGAAGACATGACTATTCTCTTATGAATTAAAATGGAAATACGTATTAAATATAAATGTTAAAGCAGTCACAGAGGTGTTTTATGTTTTATTTTTTCATAGAAATATAAAAGAGAGTGTTTAAATTAGTTTAAAAGGAATTCTAATCACTAAAGTAAATATTGATTTTTTAAGTACTTTCATTTATCTTTATTTATTTCATATTTGTAAAAATAAATTCATTAGTTTATTTTTCAATTTTTTTTAATTTTTGTTGATGATACAATTTTCTAATAATTTCGTAATTTAATTTTCAGTTAATTGCTTAAATCAATTAATCTCTTCTTCCAAACAATTCTATCGTCTGGTTGTGAGATTGAAAAATGTAATTGATTTCAATGCTTCATACTATTTAAAGAATAAAAATTATATAATAAATGAAATTCCTTACTTTAGGTACAGTAATAAAAGTGTTTATTTTAAATAATTTTGTTTAAGTTCCTTACAAAATTAAATTAATGTGACTTCTAGAAATAAAAAAAAACTGACAGTAGCTAGAAAGTGCAATAGATAAACGAAATGATTGGAGTATGTTTGCTTGCTCGTCTAAAAGGTGACGTAAGCTAAATACAGAATTGGTCTGACAATACTTGAATTCGCTGCTAAGCGAACATCGTTAATTTTAAATACGTGTGATACGTAGATGGATATATGTATCCTTACCATTTGGAAAGGATACATATCACCAATGGTGATATCCTTGGTTTGTAAAGTTATCCATCTTCCGGACTCGGCATTTTGGAATTATCCATCTTGGACTGCAGTGTTATCCATCTTCCGAACTAGGCATTTTGGATTATCCATCTTGGTTTGTAAATTTATCCATCCTCCGGACTCGACATTTTGGAATTATCCATCTTGGACTGTAGTGTTATCCATCTTCTGATCTAGGCATTGTTGATTATCCATCTTGGTTTGTAGAGTTATCCATCTTCCGGACTCGGCATTTTGGAATTATCCATCTTGGACTGCAGTGTTATCCATCTTCCGAACTAGGCATTTTGGATTATCCATCTTGGTTTGTAAATTTATCCATCCTCCGGACTCGACATTTTGGAATTATCCATCTTGGACTGTAGTGTTATCCATCTTCTGATCTAGGCATTGTTGATTATCCATCTTGGTTTGTAGAGTTATCCATCTTCCGGATTCGGCATTTGGGAATTTTCCATCTTGGACTGTAGTGTTATCCATCTTCCGAACTAGGCATGTATATGTTATCACCATTTTGGAATTTTCCATCTTGGACTGCAGTGTTATCCATCTTCCGAACTAGGCATTGTTGATTATCCATTTTGGTTTGTAGAGTTATCCATCTTCCGGATTCGGCATTTGGGAATTTTCCATCTTGGACTGTAGTGTTATCCATCTTCCGAACTAGGCATGTATATGTTATCACCATTTTGGAATTTTCCATCTTGGACTGTAGTGTTATCCATCTTCCGAACTAGGCATTTTGGATTATCCATTGGTTTGTAAATTTATCCATCTTCCGGACTCGGCATTTTGGAATTATCCATCTTGGACTGTAGTGTTATCCATCTTCTGATCTAGGCATTGTTGATTATCCATCTTGGTTTGTAGAGTTATCCATCTTCCGGATTCGGCATTTGGGAATTTTCCATCTTGGACTGTAGTGTTATCCATCTTCCGAACTAGGCATGTATATATTAGCACCATTTTGGAATTTTCCATCTTGGACTGTAGTGTTATCCATCTTCCGAACTAGGCATTTTGGATTATCCATCTTGATTTGTCGAGTTATTCATCTTCAATTTAAGTCAAGAATTCGTTTTAGAGCACGGCGAATGCAATATTAGCAGCTTAATGATTTCGAATGAGGTCATGTAACAGCTCTATGAAAATATGATTTTTTTTTCACGATATTCCTGAAAGACTTCGCATATATGCATTCTCTGTAAACCATTGTTAACAGCTGTAGTCACGGCTAGGCATTGTCTCAGGAAGACCAGAATCTACTTCTCAATGTGTGAATCTCGTTTACTTTAAATACCTTGAAAACGACGATGGATATATATAGCATAACCCATCTTTTAAGGAGACCAAGAACTCATTAAGCAGTATCAACAGCTTAATGAGTTTGAATGAAGTCGTATAATAGCTCTACGAGAAAATGGATTGTCTTTCTGTGATATTGGAGAAAGATTTGACAGGGATGTATCCTCTGAGCTGGCAACTGCAGTCAAGTTGAGTATTGTCTCACGAAAAAACAGAATCCACTGCTGAGAGGAAATATCTTAATTTTCGCTACATAGCTACGGCGCATAGCACTGCATCTTCAACAATATTTGAACTGTGATATGCATCAGAATAATAAGCAAATGATAATCTAATCTATTATCTGAGAGATAACTGTGAGACAGAGGTCTTGTTGCATTTGCACCGATAACTCCAAGTTACCGCTAACTGCGTTTTCCGTGGTGTCCAACTGACTCCTTTCACGATACTATATGAAATCTGATTTAATAACAAGTTTTAATCACAACTTATGGGAATATGTTTATTTACACGGTGAACCGGAATTTTACCCACTTCTTCGCAAAGTTGCGATAACGCGCCAAAGCTGGCAACCTCCAGACTGGTATACCTATTATCTTTCGCCTTTATTATACAGTATGATTGGACATCTGTTCCCTCGCTTTTGAACATTTCGCAAAACACGCACAAGACCGTTGTTGGCGAGTTGGCGATTTTTGCAAATTGCGCCAAGCAGGGGGGTTAAACTCCGGTCGTACCCATGTTTACTTTTTATACTTGGTATTCACATCTAAATGTTCATTGCCCGGTTGTAATAAATTCTGAATGGGTCGGCCAAACGGATGTATTCGATGACTGGTGCAGATGATGGGTCATAATAATTAAAACATTTTTGTTGTCATATCAATCACAATATCAATTACCATTTTCTTTGTCATAACAGGAATTATAATATGAGATTCGTGAGTAATTCAATGAGTAACAGATCAATATTTTATGACAAGATCGAATATGATTGATGCGTGGAAAATTTTATTTTTTGAACTTTTGAAATTAACTGTTCATTACTTAAGTTCAAAGATGAAAACATTTTTACTTTAACTACTAAATAGCGTTAATGTTTAATTTTTCCACCGAATTCAAAATCAGATCACCACAACAATATTTAAATGAAGCCATTCTACTGCATTAAACTTCATTAACATCATAGAAATAATAAATCATATATTTTTCGGAAACGTTGCCGTATCAAATGAAATTGCACAGCTCTCATTTGCTTCTTTCTGCTTTGACTTCATCGGAGGAAAGCAAGCTGGTTTTCTTACTCTTACAGAAATTGCCTCCTAATTATACGTTGAAAGAAACCTAACGCGTTGAATAATAGAAAACAACAATTATTTATTCAACAAGGAAACACAAAACATTTGTCTTAAAATTATAGCCCCCGATATTCAAAGAAAGTTCTCGAAGAAATGAAAAACAGATAACTAATCTCTATGTAAATAACAAGATCAGCATAATAGCAGGCGGCGTATCAATTCCCAATATTATTATTTCTCCATTTGACAAATTTATTTTAATTGCTAGTTTTTATATAAGTTTTCAACCGACGTCCTGGCATAGGGGCAGCGCGTCTTCCCCATGATCTGGGAGTCCGGAGTTTGAATCCCGGTTCGGGCATGGTTGTTTTTCATCTGTTCTATCTGTGAGACGTGTGAATGTGCCCCCCTGTAGAAAAGGATTGTGCAAGGGAATGTGATGTGTGAGTAGCTAAGACGTACTCTTGGCCCTAGTTGGCGCTACTAAAACAAGAGACGCTCCTTTAGCTTAAAATCACTGACTTCGTCAACCAGCTTGTCCATGGCAAGTTCCATTATAAACAACGACAATTATGAGTTTTCCAACAAGACATGGAATTTTCCAGAAGACTCTTTGAATCTCGTTTTCTCATACAAATTTCGAAATAATGCTTATATTTTCAAATCGCTTCATGTGTGTTATTAAAGTGGTCAAAGGGTTACCTATTTGCTAATTCTCTTCCAAGTTTGTAATCAAAAGTTCTCTTCCAAGTTTGTAATCAAAAGTTCTCTTCCAAGTTTGTAATCAAAAGTTCTCTTCCAAGTTTGTAATCAAAAGTTCTCTTCCAAGTTTGTAATCAAAAGTTCTCTTCCAAGTTTGTAATCAAAAGTTCTCTTCCGAGTTTGTAATCAAAAGTTCTCTTCCGAGTTTGTAATCAAAAGTTCTCTTCCAAGTTTGTAATCAAAAGTTCTCTTCCGAGTTTGTAATCAAAAGTTCTCTTCCAAGTTTGTAATCAAAAGTTATCTTCCAAGTTTGTAATCAAAAGTTCTCTTCCAAGTTTGTACGGCGTAGATCATTATCAACATCCATTAACAATACCAGTAAGTTACTTTCTTTTTAGTTATATTATTGGCATTAAAGGAAAACATCAACTCAGATTCCTAAGAAATATAATGGCTTTGTCTGGAATCCACATCAAAGCAAACTAAATGGTTTAAATATATTTTTCAGTGATTAAAGAAATATGGTTCGAGACTAAAATATTTTTATTTTAGATTATCGGGACTGAATTTATTTTTAAAAAGTTACAACTTTCTTTCTTTCAAATGCGTTCATGTTACACATATTAGTTATTAATTCATGTTAAAGAGTAATCATATTCACTCTTAAGACTCCAGACACGCCAATTTCTTATAGCAAAATCTTTTCATACATGATCAATCTAAGCATACAGATTCCCTTTAATCGCAATATCATTTATCCTATATTATATATCGTTTTCAAAATAATCATCACTAAAAATCCAGTTATTTTCTGAAAAAACAATTTTTTTCTTTCTAGCTTGAAAAAATCCTTTTCAATAAATTTTGAAAGCTTTTTTTTTCTTTCTTGTTTACAGTATCCGAAACGTTATGCAATACAGCGGCATCCTTTGATCTTTTTGCTGGCTTTTTCCTTTTTTACCCCTGGGAAATTTTGACTCAGAAATGTGAAGAAAAACTTGCTTAAAATACAATTTCATTATATTCGTATAAAATTTATAGATTTTGTTGTTTTTATTTGATTTTTCTTAAAGCTACGGTTGTATCTTAACATTTACGAGAGGAGACATTTAAAGATGAATGCTCAAAATAAATAATTCACACTCAGTTTTGTCTTGAGACATGCCTTACTTGCTTAAAGGTTAGATTAAAACTTATTCTATAATTTTAAAGCTTCGCTATTATTGTGGATTTTTAAGAAATTAATTTTATTAAAGTAAAACTATTAAATTAATTCAATAATTTCATTAAATATATTTTTTTGTTCTAAATAACTGATGCTATATTTAATTCCTAAGCACTTTTAAGATCTGAAAAATACTGGAAAGAGAAAATTAATTAAACTTATTTCTTTCGTCTTAAATTGTTATTGATTAGAATATAAACACCTTAATATCTTCATTATGAGTGCCTAATGAACCAAATTACGTTCTTCGATCCCACCACCATCCTCCACTTTTATGTTGCTAAGCCAGCATGAATTAAAGAGTTCTTGTTCTTCACTTAGACATATTTCCCTAATCATTCATTCATTTTCAAACTATAAGGGTGATGTGAAGCGATTATGAAGTCGTTATACATTTCTTACTTATTATTAATTACATCAGTTATAATTACATTATATTAAAAAAGTTGCATCTCCCTTAACGCCCAGATTTGCTTACCCTGCGTATTTAAGTATTTTATACAGCTGGCCAAATTACCAACTTGTGTAGTTTCTAGTACCTACTTGGTGTAGTCTCTAGCACTGACTTGGTGTAGTTTCTAGCACTGACTTGGTTCAGTTTCTAAATAGTACCTACTTGATGTAGTTTTTAGCCCTGACTTGTTACAGTTTCTAGCACTGACTTAGTGCAGTTTCTAGCACTGACTTAGTGAAGTTTCTAGCACTGACTTAGTGCGGTTTATAGCACTGACTTAGTGCGGTTTATAGCACTGACTTGGTGCAGTCTCTAGTACTTTCTTGGTGTAGTTCGCAGCACTGAATTGGTGCAGTCTCTAGTATAGGGATGGCGAACCAATGGCACGCGTGCCATTGGTGGCACTCGACACAATATTTTGGGCACGCCGCCGATCAAAACGGTTTACACTTTAGTTCAAAATAACAAAATTCACTATAAAGTATTACGAACAAACGCGAGTGTTCGCATTCCATTTAAAATTTCCCAATCCATTTTTAAAAACGCACACATATTTGTATGGCTGTTAAATATTCGCTTTCTAAGAAAGAAATTGATTTGAAAAGAATTGTTTCAGTAACTGATGGTGCTCCAAATATGATGGGAAAAAATGTTTTCATTAGTCTATTTTAAACAGGCGTAGGACATTCGATTCTTGAACTCCACTGCATTATTCACCAACAAGCCTTGTGTCTTAAGCGTGGTTTAACATCTTTTGATAGTATAATGCACTTCCTAAATTTAAATATATATATATATATATATATATATATATATATATATTGTTACGAATCTGTAATGCTACTTCCTAGCATAGTTGGTTCCACCATCGGAAAGAATGTTTTACAATCATCTGTATTGGACGGAGTCCGTGTGTCGCGTCGGAGGTTCCAGAGCTTGGCGACAAACTTGGCGACTTTGGCGCCAAAATAGATTATACCCGAAACATCGAAAATTTTCCCTATCCGTCCAGTAGGAACCGAGATACGCCTCGTTCCTGATTGGTTGAGAGGCTTCTAGCCCCGCCTCCTAAGACCTATAAAAGGAGTAGCCTGCCGCTGCCGGGAGGGGGGGGTGCGAGAGTAGAGAGTAATCGGACTCGACGGTGAAGAACTGGTCTTCCAGGGATTAGCGGAGCAGCAACGGAATCAAGCTAGTGCTGAACTAAGCTGTGCGCTACTGTCTGCAGTAGAGTCTTGTTGTATGCTGCACGTCTCGGCTGAAGATAATCATCTTCTGTGCTGTATATAGTTGTCGTCTTTGTGCTGTCCTGTGTGTCTTCGTGTAAATAAACGTCGTTTTTTTTTCTACTACCGCCTGCTGATTGAGCGTTCTCCACACCATAAAACTTCCACTATCCAAACGAACCCCGGAAATTTCGCAATAATATATATATATATATATATACATACGTTGATCCCTAAAGGTTCGCCACGCCTGCTCTAGTATCTAGTTGGTGTAGTTTCTAGCACTGACTTGGTGCAGTATCTAGTACCTAGTTGGTGCAGTTTCTAGCACTGACTTGGTGCAGACTCTTGTACCTACTTGGTGTAGTTCCAACCTTTGCTGTCATAATTCGGATATTTAGAAAAATAATAAAAGTACAAGCTAGTGTCTACTTGGTATAGTTTCTGAGACCAATTTGGCATAGTTTCAGTTTTTGCTTTCATAATTCGGATGTTTAGCGAAGTTCAATAGTTTAGGATGTTCAATACATAATTTTATTCATTTTTATAAAAAAAATATATGTACTAGAAGAAACTACAATATTTTAAAATATATTATCCAAAGAAGAGGTTTATCAGTTACAGGCTTCCACTGATGAATACAAACCTGGATTCAGCGATTCGTCAATTAATAGTTCAATAGTTAGCAATAAACTGACAATGAAAAAAGAATAACGAACATGAAATGCACAGTAACCCAATCTGATTATTTTATTCGATCGGCATATTTTATTAATTATTATGCATTTATATTGCCACATTGAAGAAAGACAGTCGAATATCCATGGCCGAATGGTCATGGCACTGGTCTCATGATCAAGACACCTGAGTTCGAATCCCGCTAGAGACAATGCGATTAATAGTATGTGTAAATACTTAATTCCTCGATTTTATGTTTTCCTTTATTTCTTGTTCCAGAAGATACTGGACATTTCTTTAATTTACCAGAAAAGTGTTCTGGACTTTTCTTACTGTCTCCAGAAGAGTATTCTGGAACTTTCTCTGTTTGTATAAAAGCAGAAGATTTGACAGTTACTGTGTTCTCAGTTCGGAGTTCAGTTAATAAATTGGTTTAGCTCTACCTCTTGTGTGTGGCATTGAGTTCTATATTATAGTTCTACGTGACAATATGAGCAGTGCAAATCGTCATTGAAACATAGATAAAAAAAAGCAAAAGTTTTAAATGAAGCGTGTTGAACTCATAAGACTCCAGAAGATATATTATTTGTGAGAAAATCTTTCACGTAGGTCTTAGTATGTTAATGTACCACATATAAATAAAGCAACTGTCTTTCGAATATCCGCTGCAATTTTCAACTATCTTCAAATAAGGAAAATTCGCCATAACCAAATTTAAAATGGACAAAGTCCTTTTCTCTAATATACTTGTAACTCAAAATATTGACTACTAGCCGCCTTTGGCGACCAGCCGGTTCACCAGTATTACCGCTCGCTACAATTTTCAATTAAATATTTTCAGTAACTTGTCTCTTAATAGCTTCTCAAACAAAACATTTTTAATCTTCAAATTTTGATAGTCATACCAAACTTATACTGTTGTTTAGATCGTTTACTATATATATTTTCCTAATTTGTTGTCATTTCCGGTAAAGCTTCAACTTTAATTTAAAGTGGAAATGCTGAGATTGCTATTAATATAAAGATATTTTTTAATGAAACCAAGCGTTTTATTTTATTTATCATTTTTATTGTTATTTATTTATTATTATTATTATTGAATATGAGTACTGCAAACAGAATCGCTCGGTATTTAAGTCTTATGTGAATTACAAAATATTTTTCATAATTTATGTAATATCTCAAAGAATAATTCAACAAAAATTTCTCCAATTCAGTATAAAATTCAGATTTTAGTTTTGCTTTCAAAAGGATTGAAATGAAATTCATAATAATATTTTGTTCCGGCCTATAAATATATTTCAAAAATTATGAAATCTAAATTTAATGCAGTAAGGTATCATATTCTGAGAAATATTCTGGACACACCAAATTTTAAATAAATGAATGAATGTTTCCATTTTCAACGATCAACTAAGACTGATTTATGTAATTTTGAGTTTTAAAAATTTAGAAAAACTCAACATTTTCATAATTTTAGGCCAATTAATCTTGAGAAACCTGCGCGCTTTTTGGCGTATTTTCTTTGAAACGATCGATGGGAAATCTAAAATTATCCTTTTTTATTGAATAGTGATATTCAAATTTTTATAAATCAGTCAGTTTAAGTGATTGATTTAGTTGATTGGAAATTAACTCTTTTTATTTAAAATACTAGCCGCCTTTGGCGACCAGCCGGTTCGCCAGTATTACCGCTCGCTACAATTTTCAATTAAATATTGTAGGTAACTGGTCTCTTAATAGATTCTCAAACAAAACATTTTTAGTCTTCAAATTTTGATAGTCATAGAAACTTATACTGTTGTTTAGATCGTTTCGTTCAATTTACTATGTATATTTTGCTAATTTGTTGTCATTTCCGGTAAAACTTCAACTTTAATTTAAAGTGGAAATGATGAAATTGCAATTAATATAAATATATTTTTTTAATAAAACCAAGCGTTTTATTTTATTTATCATCTTTATTGTTATTAATTTATTATTAATTTTATTGAATATGAGTATTGCAAACAGAATCGCTCGGTATTTAAGTCTTATGTGAACTACAAAATATTTTTCATAATTTATGCAATATCTCAAACAATAATTCAACAAATATTTCTCAGATTCAGCATAAAATTCAGTTTTTAGTTTTGTTTTCAAAAGGATTGAATAGAAATCAATAATAATATTTTGTTCCGGCCTATAAATATATTTCAAAAATTATGAGGTCTAAATTTCATGCAGTAAGGTATCATATTCTGAGAAATATTCTGGACACAACAAATTTTAAATAAATGAATGAATGTTTCTATTTTCATCGATCAACTGAGACTGATTTATGAAGTTTTGAATGTTAAAAAATTAGAAAAACTCAACATTTTCATAATCTTAGGCCAATTAATCTTGAGAAACTTGAGCGCTGATTGGCGTATTTTCTTTGAAACGATCGATGGAAAATCTAAAATTATCCTTTTTTTTTATACAATAGTAATATTCAAATTTTCATAAATCAGTCAGTTTAAGTGATTGATTTAGTTGATTGGAAATTAACTCTTTTTATTTAAAATATTAGTGTTTCAAGAACATTTTGTTATTCGTTATTTCCACAGCAGAAGCTTTATGTAAAATCAAAAATTCGTTATTTATTAGAGCATTTATTGAATCAAGTTACATAAAATATAATCATTTTCAATTTAGACCATTTTAGAAGATCTGTGTCTATTACTAAAGGTTTACAAATTAGCTGTGTGGCCCAGATTTGAATGAATATCTTGTTCATATTAAACAAAACTTGCCTTAAAGTAAAACTGATTTATTGGATTAATAATATAGAGAGTGTAAAAGATCATAAAATAAATTTTCTTGAATTTATTTTTTAGAAAAAATAATAATTCATATTTGTTTCATTTCATACAGACACGTGACGAAAATCATATTTTTGCAGATTTCATTTCCAAAAAGATTTAATTTATTTTTAAATGAAGCTTTAATCTATGTGATGGCAACACTTTGAAAAAAGCTAATTTTTTCCCCCATGAATGCGAAACGTGCTCGTGCAGCTTAAATTTTATTTTTATTTTGTACGAATGAGCTTTATTGTTGAAAAATATATTTAAAAAATCAATTAAAAATAGAAATTTAAGGTTAAAACATTGGTATCATTTAAAAAGAGAAATTTTTGATCTTTAACTTGATGTAAAAATCTTTTTTGTGCGGTAATATTTTCGGAAGTTATAGCAGAAACACGCCAAAATTTCGCTTATTTTTTAAATAAACAAAATTCTAATTAAAAATTCGAAAAAATAACCCCGAGGTGCACATTCCCGGCCTCCAAAGGTATACACGTGCCAAATTTCGTAGCTGTTGGTCGAACGGTCTGGCCTGTATAGCGCCAACACACACACACACACACACACACACACACACACACACACACACACACACACACACACACACACACACACACATACACAAACACACACACACATACACACACACACACATTGAGCTTTATTATATTATAAGTATAGATTACTATTTTAGTTACAATTTTAAAACCAAATCTAGAGACTAGAATTTAGAAATAAAAATAATTAACAAAATGAAACTGGGGTCTTATTCACGCAAACAAAATGTTTTTTTTTTCTACTTTAACAAAAATACATACATTCTGAAAATTTAAATGTATAAAATATAAAAAGAAAAACTATACAATATTATATAGAAATTTCTTTTACCTCATATTTATTAAACGGCAATTATTAGAAATTCTACTAAAAATATGATTTTAAAATAAATTTTAGACAAAGAAATTGTCTTTCAATTGTTAATTTCGCTAAATTAATTAAGATTGTTTGTTATTTGGCATCGAAAATATTTTGCTATTATTTTTTAAATTTCATAATAGTAATTAAAAAAGGTTGATCCAGTTACATAGAAAATTATTCAAAAAAAATTTCCGAAGTTACTTAAAGATTTAATTTTTTCACAATGAAAGATTCATATTACTTTGAATTTGCATATTTAAACAATACTTATATCCAAAAAGTACACATACACTTTGTAATAATTTTTAATAGTGCTTTAAAAAAAGACTTTCAATGAATTTTGCAGTCATTAAATATCATACTAAAAATATGATTTAATAATAAATAAATTTAAGAAGCACCAAAAATTTCATTCAATGACAATGATTGATGATCGGACATATAATTTGATGAAAACTATCAATCATATATATATATATATATATATATATATATATATAACTTTTTATTTTCGAAAAAACCTAAGAAATGCAAAGAGAAGAACATTTAATGAGTTTGTAAGACTTCTGAGAATTAATTCTTAATATCTTTCAACGACGGAGTCTAAATTAAATAAAGTGGCCCGACTGTATTTGTTGTTTTACTTATATAAAAAAAGAGCCTTGAATGCGAATTTCCAATATCAGTATTTTTCTTTCTGTCTTTTCTTGCACTTTGCCGAAAGAAAAATTCTTTCTTTTGAAGTGCTAGCTTTGTCGAGTTCTCTGTCAACTTCACTAAGATAAAAACGCTAGCAAACAGCTTTTAATCGTTAATTGACTGCCTCAAACGATAAAACAATAACAGCAAAGGTGGAAAAGTTATCGAAGACTTTAGGGGATCAAATAGTATTTCTGTAAAAATTGATTTTCACTTAAGAGTGAAAAATAGAAGATTTCTAGGTTTAAGAGAAATAAGTATTTTAAGAAGCACACATTTATTTATTTATTTAATAAAAACAACAGTTTTGTATTGTAATTAGTTTAGTATGTTTTTTTTTGTTTGTTTAAAGAAACAAACCATATGAAGAATGCGAACATTTTTTGTGCTGTATTGACCATATGTTTTTCATATCAGCTGAAAATAAAAAACACTGATTTGCGACATTCAAAATTTAACTGATATTATTGAACATTTAGTAAGTATTGAAAACTTTTTGTTCTATCTAGTGTTTAAGGATTGATTCAGGAATCGCCAAGTGATATAGGTAAAACTAAAATTGTGTTGTACTGTCCTGTTGAACTTGCATTAAATTGTCAATAATTGTATTCCATCAAATTATAGGTATTATGAGAGCACAGAAGTGATGGAATTTACTGGTAGCAAAATGAATTGTTAATCTATACTTATAATAAAGCTCAATGTGTGTGTGTGTGTGTGTGTGTGTGTGTTGGCGCTCTACAGGCCAGGTCATTTGACATACAGCTATCAAATTTGGTACATGTATACCTTAGAGGTCGGGAATGTGCACCTAGGGTCCCTTTTTTTGAAATTTTAATTAGAATTTTAATTATTAATTAAAAACTAACTTTCCCGCCAAAAAAATCTTTCATTTTCCCCACCGCCAACTTTTCCGCCAAAAAAATCTTCCATTTTCGCCAACGCCAAATGAGTAAGGCTTCCGGGTTTTTTTTCTCCCAACAGTAATGAGGCTAGGGTTAGTATTTTTCGGCGGATTATTTCAAACGATTCTGTTTATTTTCTTAATGTCTGATGCATTTAAAATTAAACATTGTTAATGAATCGATCCTTCAGATTCATTCTGAAGAACTTTTGAATAAAAATAAAACAGAATAAAGGAAATTGAAAATTTCTAATCCGCATAGCATTATCCCAACTGGCGTAGAAAAAAAATCACGTATTTGCGTTACGTAACTGGCGTTGAAAATTCACGCATGCGCTGTGTGTTCTGAATTCCGCATTGTGTTGACGAATTATTATCAACCGATGCGGACTGGATTTAAATTTCTTTTAGGTTCGTTGCAGGTTTTTGTAATTAAAATGTATTTATGTTAGTTATATATTTTTTGTATATGCTTATAGTTTTAAGTACATCGTTTTTTAAGTAGTTTTTTTTAAACCTGTTTTAAACCGTCTATTTTAAACGATTCGTTTCATTTTCTTAGTGTTTGATGCATTTAAAAGTAAACATTGTTAATGAATCGATCTGCTCATGATGAATCTAAGAAAATTTTGTTGACAAATTCTTGAGATAATACGTAAATTGAAAAGGATATTCTTTAGTGCCCATAAAGTTTAAACGCTGAGTGACTCTATTTTCATTAATCAGATTATAAAAAAATTCTTTGTTTCAGTAAAAAATATTATTATATTAATTGCAGATTAATTCTTTCCACTTTAATTTAAAACATAAATTCTACGGGTGCTAACAGAAAATTAGAGAGATACATATTACGTTATGACTGAAGGCCTTTATAATATTATGAGTGACTTATATGACTATCAAAATTTGAAGTTTTAAAATATTTTGATGAAGAAGCTATTAAAGTAGGAATTGCATAAAATATTTAAATATAAAAATTTTAACGGGCATTAAGATTGGCGAACCGGTTGGTCGACAAATTCTTGAGATATTACATAAATTAAGAAAGATATTTTTTAGTTCCCATAAGGTTTAAATGCTCAGTGACTCTGTTTTCGTTAATCATGTTAGTAAAAAAATTAACATTTAATGACGAACACGAACACACTGATATTCACCGTTACTCTGATTAGATATTATAAAATCTGAATAGATAAACATAAACGTGTAAACAGCTGTGCGCCGGTTTCTATGGCAACACAGCTGGAAAGGGAAAAGAAGTTTCCGAAGAAAATTCACGCATGCGCATTGTTCTGATTGTTGTCATGACAACCACTTTCAACAGACGATTTAAATTATTTTTAGGTGAGTTACATGCTTTTGTAAGTAAATTGTATTTATGTTAGTTATATATTTTTTGTATATGCTTATAGTTTTAAGTACATCGTTTTTTAAGTAGTTTTTTTTAAAACCTGTTTTCAATGATTTAAATTATTTTTAGGTTAGTTGCATGCTTTTGTAATTAAATTGTATTTATGTTAGTTATATTTTTGTATATGCTTATAGTTTTAAGTACATCGTTTTTAAGTAGTTTTTTTAAACCTGTTTTAGACCGATTATTTTAAACGATTCATTTTATTTTCTTAGTGTTTAATGCATTTAAAATGAAATATTGTTCATTAATCGATCTGTTCATGATAAATCTGTGAAAATTTTGTTGACAAATTCTTGAGATATTACATAAATTAAGAAAGATATTCTTTAGTGCCCATAAAGTTTAAACGCTCAGTGACTGTATTATCAGTAATCATATTATTAAAAAAAATGCTTTGTTTCAGTAAAAAATATTATTATATTAATTGCAGATGAATCATTTACACTTTAATTTAAAGCATAAATTCTACGAGGGGTAACAGAAAATGAGAGAGATACATATCACGTTATGACTGAAGGCCTTTATAATATTATGAGTAAATTATATGACTATCAAAATTTGAAGTTTTAAAATATTTTGCTGAAGAATCTATTAAAGTTGGTATTGCATAAAATATTTAATTATTAAAATTTTAACGAACATTAAGATTGGCGAACCGGCTGGTCGCCAAAGGCGGCTAGTAGGAAATAATTCCAAAAAAACCTGAAGTGAATTAGAATAAAGGATCTCATAAAGGATCCAAAGCAAATAAATATATCCATTCTTAAACAATTTTATTGAAATGATGCATAGTATGCATCCACGTCAAAGTAATTACATTTTTCAGCGAAAAGATAAGTTAACTTTAAAGTAAGGATTTAAAAATGTACTTCATCATTCACAAAATAGCACATTTTGAAACTGCGAAGTTAAATATAAACAATATTAATCATTAGAGACATCAATATATTTTATTATATTCGCATTTAAATACAAGATTATTCTTTAATTTACCAGAAGTATTAACTTTTATGCTCGGTTTGAGGCATTTTTCAAAGTAACTTATTTGATATCTGCATGACTGGTTCCCGCCATTTTATCGAGGAATTGCGCTCAAATGTATTGGAATAAGAATTAAAAAATTTTATCGCTGCAATTCAAGTAATTGTACCCGTTTATTTTATCTTTTTATCTGTTCTTTCCTAATTGTTTTAAAATTCTGCAAAATTCTTTAAAGAACATTTTCAAAAAGTTAACGTCATTTTTAAAATCTGTTATTTTATTCAAAACGGTGCCTTATTTTGAAACTTATTTTATGCAGACGATATTCCATTCAGAGAAAATATTTAGAGAAACAGTGATATTATATATAAAGACTAACAAAATAAATTCGATTCATTTTAAAGTGGTAAATGTTTTGATGATGAAATTTAATTTTAAGTTTAATATTTATTTTAATATTTTTACTTTAATTTTTATTGAAGAAATGATTTATTAAGATTTGTGCGAAAAGGTGAATGCATTTTATTTATCTATTCTAATTTTATTCTTGTAAAAAGGAATATATTTTTATTTTTATTATTATTATTATCGTTTGCTATTTGTTATTTATGAAAAAGCGAATGAATTTTAACTATCTATTCTATTTATATCACTGTAAAAATGAATCGGAATGTTATTGATAAAAAAACTGATACAATGTTAATATGAATGTATTTAAAAACAAAGCTGTTTTTAATTTTTAGCAATCAACTTTATTAAAAAATTGTTTAAACTTGAAATTAAATAACAGGAGATAGAATTCTAAAATGAGGACTAGCTAAATGAAATGGAAGTTTTTGAAGTGAAATATTTTAACTTTTAAAAAAACTCTTAAAACGAAGCTCCTTTAAGATTTTCTTTGGAAGTAAAATGTTATTTTTGTAAAAATAGATTATCATTTATTTGCTTATTTTATTCAGAATTTATAAACGATCAGGTTAAGAAAAATGCCTAATAAAATATATATCTGTGTATAAAATGTCATAATTTTTTAAGACGGTATACAAACATAGTAGTTTGTGAGTCCATTTTGGTTTAGTGAGTTTTTGTAAAATGTTGGTTTCCATCGGTAGGAAAAAAAAAAAGCCCAAAAGAGATTTGATGTAAAAATTACAATCCAGTGATTAATTGCCAAAAATAAATCGGTAAAATCGCACGTTAATAGACTTTTTTGTAACTACTGATTGCTAATGACATGTTGATAATAATAACAGCCACAATCATTAGAGAGTATACAAGAAAATTTAGAGGAGGGGCACCCCCCCCCCCCTGATATTACACTAAAAACTGAATACATCCTAATATGTATTGATGGAGAGGAATTTTGAAATTAAAAGGTAAAAATAAGCACATGTTTTTTTTTTTTAAAAATAAAAAAAAATCTAGCAGAGGAAGCTATTAAAACAAAGAAAGATAAAATATTTAATTGAGTTTTATTAGTCATAAAATCTAACAAACCTACTGGATGTATAAGATGGCTTTCTTGTCATAAACACGAAACATGGAAATCCTCTTTATGTATGCTAAGTGTGTGATTTCTTGTAGCTTTAAAATGTGTTATTGTTTAAGAAAAATATTTTTTTGTGAAGGTTTAAAGGAATTAATGTTTTTTTTTTTTGCAAATCTGATTTAATTATTAATTTTTTAATGAATTTCTAATTCGCTGCAGAAATTTTTAATTCAAAAAGCAGTTTCACTGTGTGTAATTATCTTTCTTTTTAATAGGTGAAATGTGAAGGTCAGTTATTCACTATTAAATGAAACGGCACTTTTTTTAAACCGATTTTTTTAAAGCAAGGCATTTTCAAAGAAAAATTTATATTGTATTTCACTTTAAGGTATTTAAATATATTCTGAAAATCTTTTCGACAAAAAGGTAAGCTAGACACCGTGTAAACCGATATATTGTCTACAAAAAAAAAAAAAAAAAAAAAAAAAAACTTTTCAGAAAATTGAAACTTACTTTTTTGCCATTTTTCCATGTTGATGTAAGGTGCGATAACTACACAATTTACCTTTTTGGATCTGTTGATTCTCCATCATATTGCTTAAGATCATTCAGATATATTTTATATTATTCGAAAAAAGTAAAGCCTATCGATAAATAAAGAAAAACATTGAATAATTTTCTAACGACAAGAAATTAAAACTCCGATACTAAAACAAATGGTTACATGAATCCCAATATTAAATTAGTTTGAAACCTTTACGCAATTGTTTACATTTTGCTTACATAATCCCTAGTTGCAAATATTTTAGAATCAATAGTATTTTTGAGTTTTACAAAAATGTTTTAAGAAAAGTAATTTCATAAATTCTTCTTCAGGATATTTACTTTCTGCAAATACCGTCTGTAGAAAATCACGCAATTAAATATTTGATGAAAAATTGAAACCAATTTAAATGTCAGTTGAACAATAAATTCTGTTGTAGAAAATTACACAAAAGATTTGCTTTAAGTTTCACGATTATTCAAGAAATATTTGCGTGGCAATGAAATTGTTTTCTTTAAAACTATCATTTTTTTAAACAGATTTTTTTTAATAGTGTGAAATTCACTTTTTTGTAATGATATTATTTAGGTGTTATCGAGGTAATTACAAAGAAATTCCCCCAATTTCTAACTAATATAAATTTTCAATAATTTGCTTCGATGTTTATATTCACATCATTTTTTGACTTGTTTCGCTGATCTAGATCTAATGACCTATCATGTAGAAAGACACACACATAGGCACTCAATAAAACTGAATAAATTTTCGTTTCAAATGATTTTTCTTTCCCCTTTTGCTTTTTTAAAAAAAAAAAAATATTTTAAACTTATTTTGCAACAATATATTTCATTGATGAAAAGAAACTGAAACAGTTTGCTTCGATGTTTATATTCACATCATTTTTTGACTTGTTTCGCTGATCTAGATCTAATGACCTATCATGTAGAAAGACACACACATAGGCACTCAATAAAACTGAATAAATTTTCGTTTCAAATTATTTTTCTTTCCCCTTTTGCTTTTTAAAATAAAATATTTTAAACTTATTTTGCAACAATATATTTCATTGATGAAAAGAAACTGAAACAGTTTGCTTCGATGTTTATATTCACATCATTTTTTGACTTGTTTCGCTGATCTAGATCTAATGACCTATCATGTAGAAAGACACACACATAGGCACTCAATAAAACTGAATAAATTTTCGTTTCAAATGATTTTTCTTTCCCCTTTTTTTTTTTTTTTAAAAAAATATTTTAAACTTATTTTGCAACAATATATTTCATTGATGAAAAGAAACTGAAACAGTTTGCTTCGATGTTTATATTCACATCATTTTTTGACTTGTTTCGCTGATCTAGATCTAATGACCTATCATGTAGAAAGACACATACATAGGCACTCAATAAAACTGAATAAATTTTCGTTTCAAATGATTTTTCTTTCCCCTTTTTTTTTTTTTTTAAAAATATTTTAAACTTATTTTGCAACAATATATTTCATTGATGAAAAGAAACTGAAACAGTTTGCTTCGATGTTTATATTCACATCATTTTTTGACTTGTTTCGCTGATCTAGATCTAATGACCTATCATGTAGAAAGACACACACATAGGCACTCAATAAAACTGAATAAATTTTCGTTTCAAATTATTTTTCTTTCCCCTTTTGCTTTTTTAAAAAAAATATTTTAAACTTATTTTGCAACAATATATTTCATTGATGAAAAGAAACTGAAACAGTTTGCTTCGATGTTTATATTCACATCATTTTTTGACTTGTTTCGCTGATCTAGATCTAATGACCTATCATGCAGAAAGACACACACATAGGCACTCAATAAAACTGAATAAATTTTCGTTTCAAATTATTTTTCTTTCCCCTTTTGCTTTTTAAGAAAAATATTTTAAACTTATTTTGCAACAATATATTTCCTTGATGAAAAGAAACTGAAACAGTTTGCTTCGATGTTTATATTCACATCATTTTTTGACTTGTTTCGCTGATCTAGATCTAATGACCTATCATGTAGAAAGACACACACATAGGCACTCAATAAAACTGAATAAATTTTCGTTTCAAATGATTTTTCTTTCCCCTTTTTTTTTAAAAAAAAAATATTTTAAACTTATTTTGCAACAATATATTTCATTGATGAAAAGAAACTGAAACAGTTTGCTTCGATGTTTATATTCACATCATTTTTTGACTTGTTTCGCTGATCTAGATCTAATGACCTATCATGTAGAAAGACACACACATAGGCACTCAATAAAACTGAATAAATTTTCGTTTCAAATTATTTTTCTTTCCCCTTTTGCTTTTTAAAAAAAAATATTTTAAACTTATTTTGCAACAATATATTTCATTGATGAAAAGAAATTGAAACAGTTCGCAATGTTGCTAATAATATTTCATCTCTGATTTTTTTTTATGGTTGTGACAAAGATATAAAGAAATATGTCTTTTTTTTCCATGTTGAGTAGATTTCATTATAAAGCATGCTTTTAACAACTAGTTTTTAGTTTTTTTTTAAACTTTTGTTATACTTAAAATTAAGGTTTAAGTTCGAAATCTAGAAATAATAGCAAAATTTTAAAATACTTCTACTTTTTTATATGATATAATTGGTTGTATAAAGATTTAGACAAAAAATTAGGAGATTGTAAAGCACAAGGAACAGGATGATGTAACCACAAACTGGCTACTCCGACTCAACGGAAGCCAAACTGAAAAATTTGCATAACCTGATCACCGAAACAGCAAAACTGGCTAAAATAGTCCTAAAAATAGTCACCGGCCACGGTATAACCCTTCCCGAAGGAAGCACGTCTCGTCATTGATGGGATTAGACGACCCCATCTTATTTTGTTCCCATCAGCCAGTGTGGAGAGAAACAACCATCATACCGGAAGCTTCTCATCCTTAATTGTGGGATGTCCCCTGGGGATCTATTAAATTTATAAAACTAAAAATATGCAGATAAATTGGGTAGTAGGAAAAATTTGCAATTGTTTACTGTTAGTTATAATTCCGTTTATCTTGTAATTTCGAAGCACATCCTATCATAATGGAGGGGGGGGACAGACCCCCTCCTCTTTTTCTTGTATCTACTAGGGTGACGAGAACCATCCACCATACCGGAAGCTTTTTGTCCACAATTACGAGGTGCCTTCCCCCATGGGACTACAGAATGCTGTAAGCTTTTAAAATAATGCTATAAAAATGTCATCAAAATTTGAAATTAAAAATTATTTTAATGGTAAAACAATTGAAATATTTAGCAACCATTAATCCCGGTGAGGCAACTAGTCTTCAAAGCCTGCTGGCTAATATTAAATATCATATAATCCTGAAAAGTTCTTCACTGAATGATATTATAATGAATATTTATACTAAGAAATAAGACCTTTTTTCAAATAATTAAAATTTTCTTATACCATAAAATATACAAATAATTTGAAAAAGAACTACAGCTTTTATTTTCAAATGATGATTGATGAACGTCGCACAGCTAAATAAAAATTTTATCTTTCCAAAGAAAAAGCGATATTTTTCTAGAAGCAAATGAAAAATCACAAACCGAAAAACATTTAACGAGCCAGTAAGCATTCGCGAAATTAATTCTTCATATCCTTCAAAGACTAAATTAAATAACACACCACAACTGTATTTGCTGTATTAGACAAAAAAATTGAATCAGAATTTTCAATACCAGATGTTTTATTCTTTTCTATTTACACTACGATGCAAGAAAAATCTTTTCCTTTAAATAGTCTGCTTCGTTGAATTTACTTGTCAACGTCATTCAGCTGAAAGTAAAAAGATAAAAAAATAGTTTTAATAGCTGAGTGACTGTTTTGAATAATAAAGCGATTAAATCAAAGGTTGAAATATCTTAAACACATATTTTCATTTTAGGACGGAAAAAGATACCTGGATTTGAAAGCAAATATCATTTCAGTAAGAAATATGCAGTTATTTCTTTCTTTCTGACTAATCTACTTTTTTCTTTTTCTTGAGCAATGTCAAACACATACTTAACTTTCGTTGACTGTCGAATTCTTTTTAAATATAAAAGGAATCTGATTTCACATGTCCTCTTATTTCTGTTCCAGCAAATTTAATGAATAGTTGCTTTATCATTGATATTGGTTAGGTTTAAATTAATTATTTCTTGTGTATAATTTAATATTTGTGACTTTCTAAATAAAGTACGTTTTAATATGAAACTGGGATAGATATTTAAGTCGTGCCATTTTCTTGCTTTGTTTATTATGAAGCTAAACCTCCTTAATGGAGTGAGATCCCGTTCGGTTACATTTCCGTGCAAGGATAAGAGTTGTCTTCAATTAAAACTTAATTACACGGTGTCTAATATAGAAATTTCACTACATTATTAGTTTCCCGTGTGAGTAAACTGTATTTGACATTTACATACTTTTGACTGCAAGCAGGGGTGAATCGTCATGGGTAACACGACAGATTCAGTAAAAATGCTAAATTCAGGCCAAAAGTTAATATTCTGTAACTATTGTACGCCAATACCATGCAAGGCTTTCACTAGGATTACATCTTTACTAGAATGTATGCGAGTAAGACGACTACCTCTGGCTTTTCATTTAAAATTCAAAAAGTTTATATTATATATATATATATATATATATATATATATATATATATATAGCTAGACCGATTTTAAGCTGGAAAAGGAAAAAACATCGTTTTTTAAATATCGACGTATGCGTAATTTGATATTCCCACAATTGTTTAAAATCGGTTTCAGCTGGCTTTTCACGAAAAAAGAATTCTGACCTTGTGAAAATAATTTTAGAGCTCGGTTTATTTTGAAATGGCCAAACACCGTCGCTTTTCTAAATTTTGGTGATTGCGAAATATGAGTCATGCGAAATGAGTTATGACCTTCTGTAACCACGTAACTTAAAAATGTAATGTTCTCACATGAAATTTGTGGTAGCGAAGTTCATTTTTTTAATTTATTTTTTCAATGTGGCATTATAATCAAAAGCATTTTGATATATATATATATTTATATGTATTTGTAATATATATAAAAGCTTTTTGGTTTCTTTTCTTTTTTTTATCGTAAATTCAATAAAAATATTTTTTGAAAAAAAATAGGAAATTTTATTTATATATTGTAAAGAATATGAGTTATTATTTTCATAGATTCAGAAATAGGCACATCAATATATATTTTCTCTCCTTTGACAGAATAAGGTCAAAAGCAAAAATAAAGTTTCTTACTAGAAAGGTGACCTAAAAAGTCTAGGACGATCAATCTGACTGCTATTTTTAAGCATATTTTGAAAAAAAAAAATGTTTGCTTTAAAAAATTCTTTTGTAAATCAAAAAAGGAAGAATAGATGATAACTTGATAATATTTGCCAAATTTTACCTTGTGAGAAATCCTATGAATGAATCCTATCCCACCATAATATCCCTGGCAATATTTTCTCATCTATATCTATGTTTTTAAGAGCTTTATAATAAATAATTAATTAATCAATTTATATGTTTCAGATCTGTCGTATTAGAGTAAATGGAGCAAATCTAGAATATCCCTTTCGGGACGGAAGGCCACTATCCTAGACGAACGCATGGGGCGAAAATTCTTTTCGCACGGTTCTTTCATCTCATAGAACGGAGGTTTTACATCGCCAAGCCTAACTTTGAAAAAAAATTACAAAAATAAAGTTTAAGTCCAACAGTCTCATGTTTACTACCTTTTTGGATTATTAGTTCCTTCATTATATGAGCACATTTTTCCACTGACAAATCACGATTTTTTTTTTTGTTATAATAAACCAAATCCAAGGCTTTCCATAATAACAAGAGAAGTGACAATGTATCCGAAGTCTATGCAGTATACAACAGAAGTGACGGTAAAACCTAAGAACATAACAAAAATAACAAAAAGTATAACTATAAAAGTATAACAAAAAAAAAATTTGGAGGGAGATCAGAAACTCGAATGATTCTATCAAGTCGAAAGTTACACAACCCAGCTCTGTTTATTTACATCACTCTTGCCCTCCCCTCTCCCTCAACAGCTGATGAGTAAAATACCAAAGGCTGAATGTGAGCAAAAAGAAGATCATGATGCTAAAACTATATTTATTTGAAAAGTAATGGACATAGGGAACCATCTAGTGGCGTTTAAAAAATGTTTCAGTTTAAAATGCATATGTATATCACCATTCCATGAGTTCGATTTCCAGAAATGCACCGGTGGTACGCCCAGCTGTGAGAGAGTTCGTTGGTTATGGATATATGACACGTCCGTCGCGAAAGGGACATTAGACCAAATTTAGAATATAGAATCTAGAAAATCTTAGAAATCTAGAACCAGATCTATGGTACTTTGAGCTTGTTTATTTCAAAATTAATGATAAAGGCAAACTCATTTAAAAATATGCTCTAATATGTCTCTTGTAAGAATCGATGTTTTTTTTTTTTTTTTTTTTTTTTTTTTGTTGTTGTTGAGGAAATGTGAAATGTGCTTCCTAATGTCTTCATACTATTGTAAAGTTATAGCCCTAACAGCAAACTAATAATATCTGAACTTCTTATGCTTCTACATGAAGAAAGAATAACACAAGATTATTTTTTTATGATACTCTTTTACTTCTTCGTTTTTTCTCATTTCAGAAGCAGATATGTGTTTGTGACTTTTTGCAACTATTCTACTTCAGTTTTGGCTTTCTTTTTCCTTAACATAAGAGATTATTTTTCGGCTGGAAGTATTTGCATGTTTACAATCAATGTTTGTGCATGTATTTTCTTCATTTTGAAATTCCGAAGAGATAACATTATGTGCAATATCTGTAAAAAAAAAAAGCGTTCGTTCGATGAAGCTGGATTGTTTTCATCGATTGGAATGTATTTATCTTGAGATGAATTATATTTTTTTTTCTCAGACAACAGTTTTAAGACTTTTCTTGTGACACACTTTCTCGCAGCTCCAAACAAAATTTCTAAAATTCCATTTTTTTTAAAACTTAGATTCTTTCTTCATGGTGACACATGAGAAAAACATATACTTGAACAGCTGAAAACATCTAATGAAGCGAATACCAATTATTCAAATTAAGAGTAAGTTTTCGAGTTTCGAAAGAATTTGATGTGATTATCAAGGGCGCTTTTTAATCACATCTTTTTTTAATCACCCCGATATACACATTCCTTTCAAAGAAATTACACTTATATCTTCGTAGAGAAAAAGAAAAATAGTTCGCTGATAAAAACAGAATAAAACACAACAAAAATTGCAATATTTGTGAAAGGGTCAAAATACTCGGACTTTCAGTGCATATATATTTATAATGTTGATGGCAATAAAGGGAAACAAATATTTTTTTTCTACATAGTCACTCTACATAATAAATAATAATCAATGACTACACAAGAAATCGTGAACTAAATAAGGGAAGTATGAGCTATTGAAATTCTGTTGTAGCTAAAATCCCGTCTGCCATTTTTCTAAATTAATCTTTCAAATTCCTGTTGTTTTTGAATAATTCTATTCACAGACAGACAAGCACTGATAGATCATTTTGTTTTTTCCATCAAATCGACAAAACTACCTTTAACTCATTACATTACAAAATACTACAAAATCTGTATTGAGTGTTATTAGATGAGTATTTCTAATGAATCGGAAATTGGATACCACATTTAGATCCACATGGGCCCATATATTTGGCTACGAGAAATTTAGAATTTCTAAAAATAAACCAGCAGGAAGAGTTCTCATGTACTCTAAAATAAAGGCCTTATCCCACTTCCTTCGCATAAAATTGAGGACATTGCGTAAGACCGCGATTACCGTGGATGGCACGAGTATACGATAGTCATGAATTATAGAATTGTGGCATGAGTCCAACACTTTTACTGTATCTGTAGTGAGAATTAAGTGAATTTGTGGTGTATTAATTCTTTTTTCCTGCCGACTGACACAAAAATTCTGAATCTACAGCTGTAGTCACAAGATAATCCATGGAATTGCATTTACTTAAGTTATTGCGTTGACATATATGTGAAAGTACCGACCGACAGACGGTTAACCGCCTGGCAGATTGGTTCAAAATTTGATAATGATTTATATTTTAGACGCTGAATTAGTCTACTAAATTTTACTTATTTCGTTATTGCATTTTGTAATTATCGAATTCACTTGTACTCGGACATCTAGACAGACAGAGTTCATGTGAATAGATTTTGTTTAAAATTTGATAGAAATCTATAGAAAGTCTTTAATTCTATATACCAAATGTATATGTATATATGTAAATATATCTCAGTAGTTGAGTGGCCGAATAGAAGAAATTTTTGAAATTTTAAATTTTGATCTTTTTTATCCCGGGAGGCATAATTTACTTACAAAGAATAAACTATGCGTCAATATGTTTAGTCTACATCGTGACACAAGAGCAGAAAAGTTAGATTTTTTTCCTTCAGTGGTTTTACTAAGAGATTTTGATAAGGATTTCTTTGATACATATCGATTTAGGCTAGGGAATTTTAAGTATCTCTAAAAGAATGTTGTAAGCATTAAGGATTTTTATTTCTTCACTCGGAGAGTGAGAATATGCTGAGACTTGCAGTTTTATAGAACGCTTGTAGTAGTAATTAAATAAAATAAGTGGGAATTGGATTAGAAAATAAGAGAGCATTTTAGCATGAAGTTATATATATATATATATATATATATATATATATATATATATATATATATATATATATATATATATATATATATATATATATATATATACTAATGTGTCATTTTCAACAACAGTGGAGCTTTTAATTCTATACGTTGATCACAAAACTTCAGAAAAGTTTGTCAAGTTTTTATTTGTTGCCATAAATAAGAAATTCTAAAAGTAACTAAAGCCTAAAGGGGTGGGGGATATTTAGCAAGCCTGTAAGACCTTTGAGAATTAAGTCTTCATTTCCCTCAACGATAAAGACTAAATTAAATAAAGCGTCAGACATTATTTATTCTATCAAATAAAAAAAAATAGTTGTGAATTTTTATTATTAGAATTTCTGTTTTCTTCTTTTCTTTACATCGAAGCAAGCAAAATTCTTTTGTTTAAGTTCTTACTTATTTGAATTCTTTTGCAAGTTTCACTTATTAAACACTACTAGCAAAAAGTGTTTATCATCAAATGATTGCCCAGGACAACGAAATCTGTGTTTAAAAATAATAATAACAAAAAGATAAAAATATCGACGATCTTAAAGATTCAATTGCCTTTTGGAAAGAAAATGATTAATTTAAGAATTGAAAAGGAAATGTCTGGTTTGGGGATTGGGCTGAGTTTTATTAAAGAATTAGAGACTGAATCGATTGCCATGATAAGAAAACTTTTGCAGAGTTTATTACTATTAAGGGTCGATTGGATAAGAGGGGTCGTTTCAGATAAGGGTCGTTTCAGTTAAATTTTGGTTGTAATATAAAGACTACGAGCCTACCAAAAAAGTCAGATATAAAAATGCTTAAATATAAATTTCTCAAAAATGAAAGTATATTTATTAAGTCATAACATTAAAAATTTAAATAACGGTTAGAGTCAAAAATAAAGTTGCAACTATTATAATTCGCAATATGAAGATCTGCAAATGAAAAAATAATTGATTTCCCCTTTGAAATAACTCAATTAAAATATGTCAACAAATAAATATATAAAATAATTTCAATTGTTAACTGTTATTACAATAAAAAATTTATATGACGTGCTAAAATTCTGCCTATCATAAAAATTTACTTCTATCTCATTTTTTTAAAAATCGAAACTACTTTAATATTAGCATGCAATGAATAAAAATTTCTGCCAAAATTGGAGCAGGTTTTACAATTACTAAATGCAGTTGAAATCTGCAAAAAATTTCCTTAATGAATAATGCATGATTTGTAGATATCCATAAGTCTCCTGTAATAAATAACTTATAACTATACTATTAATTATAATCATAATTTATTCATATGTCCTATCATTGGACATAAAAAGAATGGAAGCTTCAGTATCCCTTAATTCAGCATCCCGTGATTATATGTGGACCCTCGTATGAGGACTATATTCTTTTTGGCCCTGATATCAGTCATCCTTAATATATTAGCTTCATATATTATTCTATATTAGCATGAATTCGAATACCACATTTTTGTGAAGGAAGAATCTCGTTGAGCCTGAGATTCAATGAACGAGTGGTTAATGAAAATGGTTACGGTTGTACAGAGTGGATAACGATGCTTTAAAGCAAAATACGTGTGGGTTCAAAGATCAGTTACTTTAAAGGATGTCTGTGAATTCAGACTTTTAAAAGTTGGAATTCTCATATTCATGATGTAGTGTAGATTTAAATTCTTTGATTCTGTACAAAATTCTGAATTCTTTGATTCTGTACAAAATTCTGAATTCTTTGATTCTGTACAAAATTCTGAATTCTTTGATTCTGTACAAAATTCTGAATTCTTTGATTCTGTACAAAATTCTGAATTCTTTGATTCTGTACAAAATTCTGAATTCTTTGATTCTGTACAAAATTCTGAATTCTTTGATTCTGTACAAAATTCTGAATTCTTTGATTCTGTACAAAATTCTGAATTCTTTGATTCTGTACAAAATTCTGAATTCTTTGATTCTGTACAAAATTCTGAATTCTTTGATTCTGTACAAAATTCTGAATTCTCAGATTTCTGAACAAAATTGTCATTGGCCTAGATTCAGCGGTTCTTAATGTTCTATCATGGGCCGAATCTCTGGAAAGCGTTGTTCTTACGGATCTTTAGATTCAATAACTAAACTCTTTAAGATGGCGTGGACCCGATGATATGACTGTGTTATTTAGCCACTGTACAGAACTGCCCACACTATTCTGGAAAAGTCCTGCTCAGTTCGAAGCCGTTGCTGTCAAAGATCTTCTATTTAGTTTACACCATTTTTTTTTCTGTTACTTTGAAAAAAATATGAATAATAAATTGATGATTACTTTTAATCATCATGAAACTACTACATGAAAATTGAAATATTTCTCAATAATAATATTGCTACATTTCTCATTATTTTCCGCCGACCGGTGACACATTGGTAAAGACGCGTCTTCCAAAACTTCCAATCCCTGGTTTAAAACTATCAGAGTGCTACAAGTATTTTCTCAACTTCTGCTCGGTTTCTTCAAATTTCAGTTCATGTTAGTTTCATTGATTTAAATATTTGTAGATTTTCTTGCGATGCATATAAGCAGCTGCTTTCAAAATGGGAGGCAGTTCTCTTGTACGATTGCTTTCCGAATGAACCTGTTAGTTCAATATTTGTGTTCTTTGAGTTGGCTATCACAGTGACCCCACGACAATATCATCAGAAATGTTAGTGTGTTGAAGATCTTACACCACCATCTTAATGGCCATATCTTCTAAATAAAATTTCCCCGCACCAGATGAATAAATTTCATCACATTCAGATGACTCAGAATAATTTTGACAAAACTTTTTTGTCATCAATAAAATTTATAAAAAATAACTACAAAATTGTTACTTACAACAGTTTTGCACCTTCACTTGATGAACAGAATCAGAGATTCAAATTATTATATCTCAAATGCTTGGGTATGCAAAAAAAATTAGATTAATGCGAGGTAATCACGTGAATTTACATAAGTCGGTAATAAAACATTCGAAGAACTTTTGACATATATTTTGACAAAAATAAATACGTTATTAAAATTTTGCATGATGCGAAATATACAGGCTCTTTATTTTATTACAAATCACATTTTATTCGAAAGTTAAAAGATTTGAAGCATACCAACAGTTTATGCAACTTGGGATATCCTGGTTGGTAGAGCGTTGGATTCGTGTCTCTTGGCTTGCGAGTTCGAACCCCGCCGGCCGAAGACTCTCCGTGAGTGGTGGTGACTGGTGCCCGTATAAATCTGTCTTTGTCACCAAGTCCTCCATGTCGAGAGTAATACCACTGGGGGTACTGGATTAGGGGTGATCGTCCTCAGATTCAGGTCTAAATTACGATCTGTGGATGAGTGAGTACATGAATGATGTCTGCCCCTTAAAAAAGATTGTGACGTGTGTGTGTAGCTAAATCGTACTCTTTGCCCTAGATGGCGTTGCTGGCAATTTAGTTTTTAAAGTGTCCATAAATATTTTAAATTTATTTATAAGTATCTCATACAAGTTCTTTCCTTACTGTTTTATATATTCTAGAAAATTATCAAAAAGAAACTGATACAATAAAATGAATTAAAAGTTTAACTGCAAAGTGTAAGCATATTACATTCCAAATTAAAAATGTTATAAATTAAAATATGAAATAATAAAATAGCATTTAATTTGGCCATAACAACAAAATATTGAAATGCTTAGATCTATTCTTACTGGAAATGCGATTTAATATAACACCTCACTGTTAGAATGGAACTAAAAATATGTCTCCCATGCTCAATATCAAAGTGCAATTTTAGCTCCTATAATGCTAAACAAAGAAAATAACTGCTGGAAACTACTTGCAACTGTCGGTTTTTTATAAAAGTTTTATTCCTTGATAGTTAATGAAGAGAAGGGAAAGCAGTTTCGAAATCAAGGAAGTTTGTTTAAATGGCCTCCAGCACTGCGGCATGAGAGAGTTTCTTATTAAATACTGTTACGGTTCTCAATGTTAAGGGTGGTTACACAGACAAACAATGAATTCTAAAATATTTCCTTTTCATGAAGTATATTATTAAAAGCTTTTCAAATATCATGCTTATTGAATCTATTTTATCAAACACAAATACTTTTGATTACTTTTTATAGATTATTGTTAATGAACTTATTTAAACTTAAAACTGAAATTCCAAAATTTCTTTTAAATGCATATCTATAAACTGGAATTTAATAGCAACGCTTGCCATTTTATTGTTAAAAGAAATTTTGAAATTATTATTATCTTTTATTTTATTGCAAGAATGGATCAATTTTTTTTTCAGTAACATGCACAATAAGCACTTTATTCAGTACTTGGAATAAGTGAATTTAACAATTAATACACTTTATCGGACCTAATAAATCACATATGCTTTACGTGAAATCTTTTGCGTTTTTATATTTAGTGATACACTAGTCATATGAATGCATAGTAACTGATAAAATATAGATATAGAAGAAATAAAATCTTGTTGTTTTTATATGTAGACCACTTTTTGTCCTTTTTTTTTTTAATGGTGTCTAAACGATATCTGCTGAGTAATTTCTGCAACTTGTCAATTATATTCAATTGTGGAACCCTGGAAATGATAAACCACTTAATCAGATGATTATCAATCGTGAAACCTTGCAATTAATAATCTTCTTTATCATATAATTATCAGATAATATATTATTAATCATCAAAATTATCAGATAATGCACTATTCAATATTTAAAAAAAAAAATGTTTTCTTTGTCGTAACTTCCAGAATTTCTTTCAAACATTGATAAAAATGAATATTGAACTAAAATATGTGCTATGAACAATTCCATATTATATCATTTAGGGCCGCGGTGGCCTGGTGGTAAGGTCTCGGCTTGGGAGCCATAGGGTTTCAGGTTCGAGACCCGATTCCACTGAAGAACCGTCGTGTAAGGGAGTATGTTGCACGTTAAATCCGTCATGCCAAACGTCCTCCAGCTGGTGTGGTGTGGCGTGGAGAGGGAGGCGATGGCTCAGGTGTCGTCCTCGTCATCTGACCATGGTTCAAAATGACGAGGTCCGTCCCAAAATAGCCCTAGTGTTGCTTCAAACGGGACGTTAATATAACTGAAGCAAATTCAAGGACTCATTTTTAGCCTTAGTGTTGCTTTACAAAGGGACTTAATATAACTAAACTAAACTAAAAATGCTATATCATTTTGCTAATAATATGATAACGCGATAAAATACCAAGAACACATTCTGATTTCGCTTTTCGTTTGTCTTCTTAAGAAGGCTGATCTAGGAAGCCACACGCTGGGCGTTCAAAGGTAATATTTTTAAGCGCTTTTCTAAAAAAAAAAAAAAAAATGATTTCCTCGATAATTATATTGTCAATATCGTTATGAGTTTGGATTCATAATGATTCAGTGGTTTTCTGTGGCCCAGTAAGTCCGAAGAATATTCTGTATAATTACAATTAATAAATATGTATGGCATATTATTAAAAATGGAAAATAAAAGTTACCAAAATTAAGTACTTCCTTGTGCGTAATAAAATAGGCAAAATATCATAAATTAAATTCTGAATCAAATTTAGGCCGCGGTGGCCTGGTGGTAAGATATCGGCTTCGGAACCGGAGGGTTTCAGGTTCGAGACCCGATTCCACCGAAGAACCGTCGTGTAAGGGGGTCTGTTGCACGTTAAATGCGACCTGACCAAACGTTCTCCCGCTGGTGTGGTGTGGAGAGGGGGTGCCAGCTCAGGTGTCATCCTTGTCATCTGACCGTGGTTCAAAATTAAGAGGTCCGTCCCAAAATAGCCCTAGTGTTGCTTCAAACGGGACGTTAATATAACTGAAGTAAATTCAAGGACTCATTTTTGAAAAAAGTTAATCAGGATTCAATGAGCCAACTGATTTTTTTTATCAATTTGCACATTGAACCCTGATTTATTTTTGATAGATTTTGTTGTATTTCGAATGTATGAAGTTTTGCGTTCATATAACAGAAATCACTGTAGTACTTAGAGTACAGAGGATACTCTGAGGTAGGATTTTCACAAATATAAACATAGTGACCAACGTTTTAGAAACTGCATTTATAGCAACTCAATTCATCTTCAGAGCATTGAATTATTTCGGAGATAAAAGGAATCCTTTGTTTCAAAGGTGATTTTATGATACCCACACCTCTCCCCCCAAAAAAAAACAACAACAAATTTACACAAACAGTTTACACAAATCATAAAGATCCACTTTGAAAAGAATGTGTTTGCATACTAAATTGAATGTTTACAGTGAAAGAGATTTCCTGATTAAGTGAGCGGGTTCTAAGATATAACGTAAAAAAAGAAAACCGGCAACGAACCCGCGGATACCAGTGAAAGACGTCACGACAGATATAACTAGCATTAAAGGATGGTACTTTATAGATAACATCTGTATACTGAAAAAACATTTTTTTTTTCATTTCTTATTAAGGGTATCCAAAATTAAAGCAAGATTTGAATTTGCCACCATTTGTGCAGTAAAGTGTTGGTAACTCTTTGATAATTTAGGGTTAGTAAAAATGGAACGTTACATGATAGAACAACGTGTTTCCAATGTTGAAAAGTATTTCAAAAATAATGAAAGTTTGGTGGCCAAGTGGGAAAATTTGAGAATTGGGATCCTAGATAGTGTGATTTAACGCCATTGGATTTCTTTTTATGGGGTTAAGTTGAAGTCAAAATTCTATGCGAACAAGTCCATAAGGACGCCTACATTGAAGGAGGAAATTATCGATAACATCTGTATATTGAAAATAATTCTTTTTTCATTTCTTATAACGGGTGTCCAAAACGAAAGCTAGCTTTGAATTTTTCACCATTCGTGCAGTAAAGGGTTGGCAACTCTTTGATAATTTAAGGTTAGTAAAAATGGAACATTACATGATGGAACAACGTGTTTCCAATGTTGAAAAGTATTTCAAAAATAATGAAAGTTTGGTGGCCAAGTGGGAAAATTTGAGAATTGTGATCCTAGATAGTGTGATTTAACGCCATTGGATTTGTTTTTTATGGGGTTATTTGAAGTCAAAATTCTATGCCAATAAGCCCATAAGGACGCATACATTGAAGGAGGAAATTCAAACTTGCATGAACGAAATTCAGAATCATTTATGCAAAATGGTCATGACAAATTTCGCCAAACGAATGCATATGTGCCAATATTGTGTTAACACGTTGTTCTATAGCGTAACCCTCCATTTCTATTAACTCTAAACTATCAGCAGTCAAATGGCTTTTCATAGGGTTGCGAACACTTTACTGCACAAATAGTGGCAAATTCAAATCTTGCGTTAATTTTGGGATACCCTTTAGTTCAATTCCAATCGTGTTTTTTTTTTTTTTTTTTTTTTTTTTTTGTAAATTGTGGAAAAATACATAGATATTCAAAACGTTCTCGCCCTAAAACATTTATATCCATCATTGCGCGAAATACAAATTCCGTTAATACTTCTTATTTTGAATGTAGTTGAAACTCCGATATCTTGTTCAATTTGATCTTCTATGCTTTACAATTCATTATTTATTGATTATATATTCTTGAAGAAGTCACCATACATCCTCGAAAAATATTTTTTCTGCTTATTAATGTAGCCAAATAGAACAAAACCCACAATAATGTCTAAATAAATCTACCAATAAAGAAATAAAGAAATGAAGCTGATTTCGAAGAAAATTATGTACATAAAATGAATATATAAAAGAACGTAGTATTATATCATGAAATATCTACGGATATTTTTCAAAATATTTAGTTTCAAACATACGTATTAAAGAAGTCACCTAATATATTTCCATAATATATTTTCTGCTCATTAATATTTTTAAATAAAGCAAAACCAAAAATAATATCTAAATAAATCTACCAATAAAGAAATGAAGTTGATTTCGAAGAAAATTATGCACATAAAATGAATACGTAAAATAACGTAGCACTTTATCATGAAACATCTAAGTCCATTTTTATAAATTATTAGCTTTAAACATACTCATTGGCTTTATAAAGTTTCTTAGATGAATGCTGAACAACATTTACGAAATATTTCTTTATTTTTAAGTCAATAAATTTCTAAATCCAAAGAAAAAGGATATTATGTTACAATATACTTGAGCACTGCCAATCAGAGACACTAAAATTTAACAACTTCAGTTTAAAAAATCCATATTACTATATAGAAATAACAATAAACATTATTCTGAAAAGAGTCACCAACATTGAGATATTCAAAGAAATATCGCAGTTAAGGAATAGAAGCGAATACAGGCTTTTCAAAATATTTATTCAAAAACAATTTTATGTAAATAAAGTACGATTTCATTCGAAAGCAAATGGATCCGATATCTCCTTGTCGACTTTTTAAAACGCATTAGAAAGATATAGGAAAGCTTTAAGAGTATATTTTCTCATTTTCGAAAATCCAATCGTTGTTCGAAATCACTGAAATAAATTTAAAGTCGCCTTAATCAGTACATACATCAGTATGCATTTGAATTTTCTTCAGCATAGCATTTAAATTCCAAGAACATTCTTTAATTTACAAGGAAGCCGAATTTTTCTGTTCGGTTTAAGTTATTTTTCAAAATAGTATTTCTGCTGCTTGCATGAATGCTTCCCGCCATTGTATCTGGGAATTATGGGAGAAATTATTAGAGTGGAAAACAAGAAGTTTTATCGCCATAAGCCTAGACATTGAAGCATTTTTTTGGAACTTATTATCCCACTTAATAGGATTGAAATCCGTATAATTTTTTTTTGTTGAAAATATCCACTGTATAATAAAATAGTATGATAAAAATATGTGGTTTTATCAGAAGTGGAATTCAGCCATATAAATTGGCTGTTTCATTCAGATGATATTTTTAAGAGAAAATATCTGGAAGCGAATAAAATGTTGCGCCGCAGACGATTTAAATTTTTGTAAACAGAAAAAAAATATATAAATCAGCTTCTTACTAATATGGTTTCGAAACAAATTAATTTGAATTAAAAAAATTGTGAAAAACGTTTGAAATCCCAGTTATTTTATTTATATTTTTATTAAAAAATCACATTAAAATAAAATAATTGGATTGAATGTTACAAATAAGAAATATTTCAACATTTTGCTTGCTGCAAGTTTAGAAATATTTTTAATGCTGCTATAAGAAAATAAAATAAGGCCCATCTTACTTGATTAAAAATCAAAATAAATCATTTATTCCCGATAAATTCATTTTTTTTTTCGGACTTAGATAAATTTGGTATTTACTTAGGTTTCATAAAATAATTTAATTTGAATATATTCTTAATATTAAGATTGTAATAATTGCCATTTAAAAGAACATGGAAATTTTGAAAAATAAATTTACTCTATTGTATCAGTTAAATGCATTTTCAATTCACATTTCTTAAATGCAACTTGATTCATGTTTCCTTTCATAGAACTCAGTCCACAATTAGGCAAAATACGATATTTTAATATTATTTTCAGAACTTTTTATTTTTAACCCTTTAGAGGGCCATTTTTTTCTAGTCATATTATGTTAAAATATTTTTAGGTTTGAAATTAGAATAAGAAAAGGGATTCATTTAGCTTATTAGATAAATTTAATTTCATTAATTAATTAATTAGGTTAATTAATAATTAAGTAACTAATCAAGACACATCATTTTGGGTAAGATAAAGAACTGAAGCCTCTAAGTTTCTGTTTTTCTAAAACATTTTGTCAGAACTGATGCCAACCTACATAAATTCATACAAAGATTGATAAATTTGGTGGGAAGCATACTTCCCTCGGCCCTAGAAAGGGTTAATATGTTAAAGACTGTATGTGGTAATATCTTAATGTTTCTTAAGCACACTTATTAACGGTCATTTTTTATTCATTTCCTGAAAGCAAATCAAATAAGAAGTTGATTTCTAAAAACTAATTAATTTCATTAAAATTTGTCTATAAATTTATATTTAATAATTAACTGGTTTGTATTTTTACTTTAAATATACTTGTAAATAGTTTGTATTTTTGCAAAATTTTAATTTTAATGTAAAGATAAGTTTTCTTCCATCCTTTCTGTTTTCAATAAAAATGTAAAAATCACTTTTTTTTGAAATTTAAATTTTTAAAATTACTTCTTTAAGAATTTTTTTCAAGCGACAGATGATTACAATGATTCACACTATATCAAATTCGCAAAAATTTAATCATGATTTGAATAAGAACAAAATTTGAATTTTAAATTACTTACAATATCTTTCATTTTTTTATTCCAAATATGTAACCAGTATCCGTTGATACTTAAATGTTTGCAGATCTATTAATTCTTAAATATATTTTCTAATAAATTTAATCACTAAAAATATTTTTTTCACAATTAACTTTTTGAGAGCTGTCAAAAACTGTGAAATTACATGATCATTAATGGGATATGTCGTGCATGCATAGCTCTAAGCAGATTCGTTGTGTGTGTGTGTGTGTGTGTGTGTGTGTTTTATGAATTGTGCAATTGCGTTGCAATGCGCAAGCGCTGAATGCAGAATCCGTTTCAAAGCTTGTTTTTTTAAACATAAATGTTCATATCTATTGCAAAATAGAAACAAACTAAAATAAAATAATAAATTTTATTTACACCAAAATTAATTAAATAATGACTTATATATAACATATCTTATTATTTATATGATTATCGCTATTAATTGCTTAGTGAAGTATTTATCATTTTTAAAAGTAAACCCCTTATAAAAAAGCGGAAATTGAATTTCAAAATCAATTATTTATTGTAGTTAACGCTCTCTCTCCGAGCAGACAATTTTTAAGTTTGTATGACGTAAGTAAAGGTTCCGTGCCGTGGTTGTGGTAGTGGTAGGGGGGGGGGGTATTGCAATGGTTTGGCTTGGAAATGGAATTTGGCTTTGGACCTTGGAAATGGGGTGAATCTTTTGTGAAAAGAATCGGACTGCGGACATTGAGGTATCATACAACTTTATTTCTGTGTAGACTTCATGAAGATTATAAACTGAGATGCCCTTCTGGTACAAAAATAGACAATAAATTGAGATGGTCACGGTCGCCAGTTTTAGGAGCATCTGTCTTTTGATTATTTCAGTAAATTCTTGTGTGTCTAGTACTCAAGTGCCAACACGAAATAATATCTAATTGTGTGTTATCTAAGTTGAACCATCGGATTTCATTCGTATTATTGGTTGAAGTTCGACGTGGATAGCTAATTAAACTGACACAGGACTCACAGAACACAATGAAACAAAAACGAAAACATTTTGTAATATTTAGAAGCATATTTATTTATATGTTAGTCGCCTTTGGCGATATTAATTATAAATATGAGATATGAATTATATTTAATTTCAGTTAAACCTTTTAGATATAACTTCATATCTATCTCAATGTCTTGAATATTTAAACATGTTGAGAAAAAACAAAAACTATTTATTTTCGAATAGTATTGATCATATTATTTTATATTATATATGTTCTTGGAATTGTTGAAGATACAATAACTTTATTTGAGAAAAAAAATGGAATAAACAAATCACTTCAAAGCAGGAAAACAAGATAAAAGCCTTTTTTAGCTACCGGTAAGAAAGTGAAAAAAAATGTTAAAGATATGCAAAAAAAAAAAAAAAAAAAAAGTTGAAAAGAGAAAGAGAGAAACACCTACTCTGTTACAAAAATTATAACGTATAAGAATAAATTGCAACACGGCTTCAAGAAAACCGTATTTCTTGCATTAAATTAGGAATATATTGTAGCTAATCATTTGAATAACAGAAATTCCTTTCAATAAGCTGCTCAAAAAATCTTTGAGATTTTCTTTGTGACATTAAGATAGAATTTTAAAATATAAAATCTCTTTAAAAATATGTTCCCTAATAATATATTTTGTAGTGAAAGGAGTGGGTTCAGCCTATGTATTGCATAACAGAATGTCTTATAAACTAAATTTCAATTATCTATAGAAAGAGATTTCAACTTAATAGATTCTGAAGGTCACCGTCTATTTTCATTGACAATATTATTAAAATGATACCGCAATATGGATATTTATAACACTGTGTAAAACCTATTTTAAAGGCATCAGATTTCTCTTATCAATTGCCTGTGGCAACTTATTTTCCCATCGTTGTTAAGTCATATTTCATATCAATTACATTTTTATGATAAATGTTTATTTAGGTAATTGAAATTTCATATCGTGATAAGCATCTAACTTGCTCTAATTTAGGAGCCTTATAAATATTCTGTTTATTATATTTATACAACAACATAATTATATGTCTCTTATTCCTTCTGAAAAGCAGAATCTTAGGGAGCCAAAAGTGATTGAGTTTGTACATTCCAACAGAACGCTACTTGGGAAGATGAAATTTGATAAAAATTGTGGAATATTAAACTATCTGCTTTAAGGGTATATGCATATATAAACTTAATATCAGAGATAGATTTCTTCATAGATTTCACAAAAATTATTTCATCTATACTTATAATAAAGCTCAATGTGTGTGTGTGTGTGTGTGTGTGTGTGTGTGTGTGTGTGTGTGTGTGTGTGTGTGTGTGTGTGTGTGTGTGTGTGTGTGTTGGCGCTCTACAGGCCAGGTCATTTGACATACAGCTATCAAATTTGGTACATGTATACCTTAGAGGTCAGGAATGTGCACCTGGGGTCCCTTTTTTTGAAATTTTAATTAGAATTTTAATTATTAATTAAAAACTAACTTTCCCGCCAAAAAAATCTTCCATTTTCCCCACCGCCAACTTTTCCGATAAAAAAATCTTCCATTTTCGCCACCACCAAATGAGTAAGGCTTCCGGGTTTTTTTTCTCCCAACAGTAATGAGGCTAGGGTTAGTATTTTTCGGCGGTTTATTTCAAACGATTTTGTTTATTTTCTTAATGTTTGATGCATTTAAAATTAAACATTGTTAATGAATCGATCCTTCAGATTCATTCTGAAGTACTTTTGAATTAAAATAAAACAGAATAAAGGAAATTAAAAATTTCTAATCCGCATTGCGTTACCCCAACTGGCGTAGAAAAAAAATCACGTATTTGCGTTACGTAACTGGCGTTGAAAATTCACGCATGCGCTTTGTGTTCTGAATTTCGCATTATGTTGACGAATTATTATCAACGGATGCGGACTGGATTTAAATTTTTTTTAGGTTCGTTGCATGTTTTTGTAATTAAAATGTATTTATGTTAGTTATATATTTTTTGTATATGCTTATAGTTTTAAGTGCATCGTTTTTTAAGTAGTTTTTTTAAAACCTGTTTTAAACCGTCCATTTTAAACGATTCGTTTCATTTTCTTAGTGTTTGATGCATTTAAAAGTAATCATTGTTAATGAATCGATCTGCTCATGATGAATCTAAGAAAATTTGGTTGACAAATTCTTGAGATAATACGTAAATTGAAAAAGATATTCTTTAGTGCCCATAAAGTTTAAACGCTGAGTGACTCTATTTTCATTAATCAGATTATAAAAAAAAATTCTTTGTTTCAGTAAAAAATATTATATTAATTGCAGATTAATTCTTTCCACTTTAATTTAAAACATAAATTCTACGGGTGCTATCAGAAAATTAGAGAGATACATATTACGTTATGACTGAAGGCCTTTATAATATTATGAGTGAATTATATGGCTATCAAAATTTGAAGTTTTAAAATATTTTGATGAAGAAGCTATTAAAGTAGGAATTGCATAAAATATTTAAATATAAAAATTTTAACGAGCATTAAGATTGGCGAACCGGTTGGTCGACAAATTCTTGAGATATTACATAAATTAAGAAAGATATTTTTTAGTTCCCATATGGTTTAAATGCTCAGTGACTCTGTTTTCGTTAATCATGTTATTAAAAAAATTTTATTTATTGACGAACACGAATACACTGATATTCACCGTTACTCTGATTAGATGTTATAAAATCTGAATAGATAAACATAAACGTGTAAACAGCTGTGCGCCGGTTTCTATGGCAACACAGCTGGAAAGGGAAAAGAAGTTTCCGAAGAAAATTCACGCATGCGCATTGTTCTAATTGTTGTCATGACAACCACTTTCTACAGATGATTTAAATTATTTTTAGGTTAGGTACATGCTTTTGTAAGTAAATTGTATTTATGTTAGTTATATATTTTTTGTATATGCTTATAGTTTTAAGTACATCGTTTTTTAAGTAGTTTTTTTTAAACCTGTTTTCAATGATTTAAATTTTTTTTAGGTTAGTTGCATGTTTTTGTAATTAAATTGTATTTATGTTAGTTATATATTTTTTTGTATATGCTTATAGTTTTAAGTACATCGTTTTTTAAGTAGTTTTTTTAAACCTGTTTTAGACCGATTATTTTAAACGATTCATTTTGTTTTCTTAGTGTTTAATGCATTTAAAATGAAACATTGTTCATTAATCGATCTGTTCATGATGAATCTGAGAAAATTTTGTTGACAAATTCTTGAGATATTACATAAATTAAGAAAGATATTCTTTAGTGTCCATAAAGTTTAAACGCTCAGTGACTCTATTATCAGTAATCATATTATTAAAAAAATGCTTTGTTTCAGTAAAAAATATTATTATATTAATTGCAGATGAATCATTTTCACTTTAATTTAAAGCATAAATTCTACGAGGGGTAACAGAAAATTAGAGAGATACATATCACGTTATGACTGAAGGCCCTTATAATATTATGAGTGAATTATATGACTATCAAAATTTGAAGTTTTAAAATATTTTGCTGAAGAATCTATTAAAGTTGGAATTGCATAAAATATTTAATTATTAAAATTTTAACGAACATTAAGATTGGCGAACCGGCTGGTCGCCAAAGGCGGCTAGTATAAAATAAGAGAATAAAATTTCGTCAATGTATAAGAAAATATGATTATCTTTTAATATTTTAATTTTTGAGTTTTGAAGTTTGAAGTCAATCAGATGGGTACATACAGCTTATTTATCTTTATTAATAGAAGAAATTATACTTTTTTCAATGACTTTAAAGATAAAGAATGCAAGAAAGACTTCTAAATTTAAGAGCATATTTGTCATACTTTCTTGTTCCTGTAATTTCTCATTTCCACAAAACACACGTTCATAATTTAGGTGGTAAGGAAGACAGAAAAATATTTGATCAAACTGCGACCCTAACAACTCCCATACAGTATGAAAACTGAGCAATAATACTATGTCCTTAAGCTTTCCGTTATGATTAACCCTCAAGAAACTCATGTTCATTTCTAGATTTTTTAATTTAAAATTTAAAAAAATAGTGAAATAAAATTTAAAATGGATAAAACCTAAGTTATTTGTTCAAATTTCAAGACATCATGTTCCAGCTTGATTTTTATAGTCATTATTTGGAATAAAATTCTGATTATTATGTAGTCAAATTTGCCTGATATTTTCAGAAATTTCTCAGTAATGCCATTTTATTTCCACGTCTATAAGCAAACTATATTTTTGAAAATATTTTTAAATCCGTTTGTGCAAAACAAAAGTTCTTCCAACCTAAAATGTATATTTTTTAATTAAACTGGCTGAACTACTTTTAAGGCTGATTGCCTTAAAAGTTGTTTTGCAGCATCTCGTTAGAGCAGAGTTTTTAAAAGTTGACCTTTTGATATTTTTTATTTTAATAATAAAATAATGATAAAATGATTAATTAAAAAACCTGATAGGCATTTTTGATAGTGAGTTTACACTAAAACATTGTTATTATTTATTTTTGAATGGAATTTCTTAAGTATTTGTTTTATATGTTTGTATCCTATGAATGAAAATTGAAATAATAAGTGAAATATGATAGAAAATCAGATAATGAATTTATCTGAATTTATACTTGACTGACATTAAAGTTATCCCAGTTATATATATATATATATATATATATATATATATGTTAAAGGATAAAACAGTATCCTGCTGCAGAAAATATAAAAGCTTAAATCATTAACGGTTTCAAATTACTGTTATGAAGAGGTGCATTACTATCTGAAGATATGTAAATTTTATCTATAAACATGACACTATAAATTATGGATAATTTTAAATGGTTTTAAGATAATGGCTCTTTTCCGCTGTGTATTCATCTGCGTCTAGTTTCAAAGTGAATAATTTATGAGCTTGAATATAAATGAGAAATTGAGAATTAAATAATCAGCCTATACATGACGATGTATCCATAATAAAAAAGTATGTGGAGGTAATATTTTGAATGGTACAGTATAATAGAAAACCTAACTATAGCATACCATTTTGAAACAGTAGCCTTACTAACTCCATTTATTGCATAATGTCTATTGATTTTTTTTAAAACAAAAAGATGAAATAATTTGTTTGACTTTCTATGACTTCTGTCGCTATCATCATTCTAAAGTAAATAGTTGAACATTGGTTCTACAACCGATATATTTTATTAAAAAAAATACTTTTATAACAAGTATTTGTAACATATTAAAATTTCTAATGTGTGTGGCTACGTTCAGGATAAATTACAAAAACACTATGAAATAGTTACACTTTTACATTTTTGCATAGAAAAGATTGAAAAAAACATTCATAAAATCAAAGTATAACCAGTTAAATGACAAACATTTTTTTATATATATTTATATATATATTTGAAGAAAGGCTCCTTTTTTTGGTAAGAGGCATAAAATAAAGATCTTTTAAATTAGAGTATACCAAATGATTTTCCCAAAGTTTTGCAGACAGTTTAGGAAATGTTTTACCTAGTACTCGAACTAAAACATAAGCTGCGTATCTATCTGTACTTTTAAAGTTGGAGTTACACTGATAGATAAGATGGATTTTTGAATTTTTTCGCGCTAAAACAACTATAGAATGTTTCTAAATGAATATATAAGTTATTGCCTACTTCAAGAGCTACCGAGAATAATGGGAAATTAATATACCAAATTTGAAAAAGATGTGCTTCAGTTTTTAATTTATGAGGTTTTTCGTAAAAAAAACTTCTCCCAAATTTTAAGATTTGAGAAAATATCATTTAATGATGTAAAATAGTATTACCATTTATATAAATGTAAATATAAAAATCAATGTGACATCGCAAAAAATTAGGCTTAGATATAATTCACAAATGGTTTTATAAAGAAAACTAATCATTTAAACATTAAGAATATTAAATAAAAAAAATTATTATTTTCGCAAAGCTACCTACATTAATATCATGTTCATCAAAAATACTGTACAAGCCCTTTAATGGAGAGAACTAATTGAATCCAACCATATGTTTGTCACGGTACGGCCATTTTTCGCTAATTGAGTCATTAATTTATGATAAAGCAGTCGAGAAAACTTAACAAATTACCATTTTAATAGCATGCATTTAAATTTTTAAAAATGTGTAGGAATTCTCTTCCTCTTGAGATATTCGTTGTCCTTTAATATCAGTAGAGAATGGGTTTCAGTATATAGTTACCATCTCACGCCATATCTTTAACTTCTACATTTCACACACACACACACACACACACACACACACACACACACACACACACACACACACACACACACACACACACACACACACAATACTTTTATTATATCTGTTGAAAGCTTTAAAAACATTTTTTTATTATTATTACTTTTGACTTCAGTATAGAAGGCGATCCAAATAAATTGAAGAGGCATTTAGACCTCTTCACGCCGGCGTCATAGCATAGGGGTAGCGCATCTTCCCCGTGATCTGGGCGTCCCGGGTTCGAGTCCCGGTTTTGGGCATGGTTGTTCTTTCTGTTCTATCTGTGAGATGTGTGACTGTGACTTCCTGTAAAAAGGGTTTGTGCAAGCGAATGAGTGATGCGTGAGTAGCAAAGTCGTACTCTTGGCCCTAGTTGGCGCTACTATAAGAACAAGAGGCGTCCCCCTTAGGCTTAAAATCGGCTGTGTTTGAACAGCAGGCTTGTCCGTGGCAAGTGCCATAAGAAACAAACAAACAAGCAGACCTCTTCACACTATCGTATCGCATTTCGCTGATATAGCATGTTTGCTATTGCTACATGGTGTATTTGCTTTTTGCCTCTGCTTTTGCAATTTCTTCAGTTTAGTATATTAATGTCGTATTTGGAAGCAACATGAGGACTATTTTGAGGCGGACAACACAATTTTGAGCTCCAGTCACATAATGAGAATGACACCTGAACTTGCACTGCCTTCCAGATATGTGTAATTCTACACCACATCAATGGGAGATCATTTGGACAGCAGCATTAGATCTAACATGCACAAGCCTACACACACGATAGATTTTTAGTGAAATGAGATCGCGAAGCCCACCGGCCTACGGAGCCGAGACCTGACCACTAGGCCACTGGGGCTATTTCAGTTTTTCTAGTTGGTTAGTGACTTTATCTGGATTTAATGCCGAATGTAATAGAATGCTGTTTGTAAAATGTAAGTTAATTTTTCAAAGATACATGACGATCAGAAGGATTATATTTTAAGTTTTTATCTAATGTAATGTTTTAAATTATATTCCCTCAACAGAGAATATAATGAATCGGCATAAATATATAAAAAAAAATGGAGCTCTCGTCTCATTAACGTTGCTACTATCCAGCTTGCGGAATGTAAATAAAATGGGAAGTTTATGTTCTTATAATTAATGTTTATTTCATGAATAAAATTTTGTTTTGGGATTGTGAGCCTTATGAAAATACCTAGAAATCAGAAAGGTTAAACATATTGTTACGAATCTGCGACTCTGCTTTCCCAGCATAGTTGGTTCAATAGGAGGTCCCAGAGCTTGGCGACAAACTTCGCGACGAATTTGGCGACTTTGGCACCAAAATATATTATACCCGAAACATCGAGAATCTTCACGATCCATCCAGTAGGAACGGAGTTACACCTCGAACGTTCCTGATTGGTTGAGAGGCTTCTAGCCCCGCCTCCTGAGACAAATAAAAGGAAGCACCCGCAGTTGCCGGGAGTAGTGAGTCGTAGTGGTGAACCGACGGTGAATTGGTCGTCGTGGACCAGTGGAAATCGACGCCTGATGATTGAGCGTTCTTCACACCATATAACTCCCACTATCCAAACGAAACCCCGGAAATTTCGTAACAATATGTATTCATAAAACATTAACATACGTAATACAAAAATGTTCTTATTATTTATCGCGAAATGACTACAGTAAAATAGAAACAAATCGTCCTTGAAATGTTTTAAATTGCTTTTTAAAAGTTTGTACGGCTGTGTTAAATCAATTCTTTGTTAAGGTGAATTATGGAACTGCAAATGATTACTTAAAATCAACTGATTGCCTAGAAACAGATTATAGAACTCTGCAATTTGTTATAGATTACATGTAAATAATTTACATAGATTTTCGAGCTCTAACTCTTTATTCTTAACTCTTAATTTTTCAGTATAAGTCTAAAGTGTAATTTCTGATTTAAAAAAGTACTTTAATAGCTACAAATATTGTATATTTTTTTATGTGTGTTTTCAAACATATGTTATTTATTTTAAAATTTGACATCTAATGCAATGTATTTGATGTATAAATGGCCTTCGTAATTTATAACTGAATTTATAGGACAGCGAAATGATCGCCAAATGTCTGAGCAGTTTGACGCCAAAGGAAGAAGTTGTAATTTTCGCACCCAATAATGACATAGATCAAAAGGAAGAGGATATTTTTAATTCCACCCTGGTTAACAGATTTCATTGGAATTTTCTGTAATAGATTTTATATGAACTTAAAATCACTTTTCTTTAACTTTCCCCTCGATGGTTTTCACATATCTGAACAATCTTTATTTAATAATTTTTTATATAGGTGCAATTCAATTTTTAAGGTAAATAAAAAGCGCCAAATTATAACAATATATTAAAGTGCTTTATTATTTATTATAAAAGATTTTGAACAATCGAATAGTTTGATGATTGAAATCGCCAAATTGACGAAATCTTATCTTGGCGCCTTTTTGGATTTTTTTCGCCAAATCAGGATTTAATCGAAAATCGATTATAAAATTTAATTTTAATTAACATGAGCCAAATGAAATAAAAATGTTCGAACTATTTCAAACGGCTACTAAATAACTTTACAGAAATATTTATCTAAGAAGAAAACTCCACCGCTACAACACATTTTTGCTTCCATCATTTCATTCCCCATACCTTCTGGAATGCGTACGGCAGCCCCAGACGTATCGCCTCGAGGAAAAGCGGAGAAAAGAACGAAACCATTTGTATTTAATCAAGATTTTAACTCGAAGCGAAGCGATGAAACACTGCTTTTAATTAAATTAATTAAAAGAACTACGAAAAGGACGAAACATTCTTCTTTTGAAAAAAAAAAGAAGATCCAAAAACTTCAATACTAGATGACAGCTCGAAATCCATAAATAAACAACGACAAAGAATCAATTAGTTTCGGTAAGAATTCCTCTTGAACCAAAAAAGAGTATTTTAAACTTGAACGGAAGAAAAATGTGCTAATTACTCGTTTAATTGGTTTTAACGATTTTTAATGCAACTCTGCTATACTTGACAGTTTTTGCCTCCAAGCGGAAAAAGTCGCTAAATCCTTTTAAATATGGGCGACCGCTTTGAAGCAAATTTGCGCCATTTGTATCCCTGCTTTAATAAACATGTATTAATTCAATGTTCAACTCGAAAAATTATCCGATATTTGAAACAAAGTTTCCTCCAATTATAGAAAGAATTAAAAAATCAGTAACCAGTAATTTCCTGATCTGAATTCATCTCATAAATGAATAAAGAAATGAACTTTATTATTTAAATTTATCCAATGAATGAATGAATACAGGAATATAATTAATCATCTGAATTTATCTAATAAATAAATAAAGGGTCTGAATTCATCTAATGAATGAATAATGATCTGAATATATCTAATGAATGATTAATGATCTGAATTGATCTAATGAATGAATAATGATCTGAATTGATCTAATGAATGAATAAAGAAATGAAGTCTATGATCTAAATTTATATAATGAAGAAATAATGATTATAATTTATCTAATGAACGTATAAAATAATGCAGTATATGATGAAAACTTATTTATAGATGAATAATGCTCTGAATTTATCCGATGAATGAATAATAATCAAAATTTATCTAACAGATGAATAATGAATTGAATGTATCTAATGAATGGATAAAAGAATAAAGTATATGATCTGAATTTATATAATAAATGAATAAAGGAATGAAATATATGATCTAAATGTATCCAATGAATGAATATCGATCTGAATTTATTTAATAAATGAATAAAGGAAGGACGTCTATGATATAAATTTAAATAATTAATGAATAAAAATCTGAATTTATCTAATGAAAAGAATAAATGCAATAATCATGTGATATATTCAAAAAAGGCACGATGCATACCTATTCATTTTCCACTATGCAAAGAGGAAGAATTGTAATTATCAAAATATTAAAACTGTAGATTTTGAAGAATCTCCACGTTTCACATCGTCCTGAATCAATGAAAAACACATTTTTAGAATGCTATATGTCTGTTGTTCTCTCTGTGAAAAAGATAAATCAAAATGCTTTAAGTTTGATCAATAAATCTGGTACACGGGTCTTATATCAAATTTGTTGATCTCTATGAATAATTTAATGTTATCTATTCATTCATTCTGCGTACCTGTTTGAGTAAAAGAAAGCACAATAATTACTTAACTTGGCATAGAAATTAACGAAATTTGGTATACAGATTTAGAATTTAATGTGTAGATTTCTATAAAGTTTAGAATTAAGTCCATAAAGAGGAATGCTACCATGCGCACTTGAATTCGATCCCCACCCCCAAAATAATAATTTTCATACATCAAATTACATACACAAATTTGTGTCCATAAAGTGTAGATTCATATCAAAATTTTAACCATCAAATAATTAGATTTGTCAATACTAAAGTATCTATCCATCTTTAGTTTTACATAAATGTAATTGCAATGACTAAATAGCGCGGGGACTTAAATAAATGAAATTTGATAGTCACCTAGTTATTAAAATTTTAATTCTATATGAAATTTTAGTTTTACTTATACATTACAAAAGCTTACAAAATACACTCTATGTTTCCTTCTTTAAAAGCAATTTTATTTCTTTTTTTAAGCGCAAAGCCAAAAGAAGAAATCTATAGCTAATTCAAGGTCTATAGATTTATGCGCTAGAATGGGGACAACAAATGTATAACCAAGCAAACGAGAAAGTTTCAAGGAGACGGACACCGCTTATTACTATTTCTTATATCAAATATAAAGACAGAGGAATCACATTTAAGCCTGCAATATAACAATTAACATCATCTATTTAAAATTAAAAAAAATGAGTGTAATGAAGGAAGTAAAAACAAAATTCAAACGGTTTCATAAAGAAAATTGTTCAGAAGTTCAGAATATAGAACAAAATAATATTCGATATTTTAGTCAAAAATCAACTCTTCATTACTTTAAACTATTCAATGATCTTAGCATCATTAACTTTGTACATATTGTTCTTCAAAAATTTGAATCCTATAAATCAATCCTCAAAGTTATATTTATTATCATTACCATGAACATAATAATATCTTTAAAACATACACTCTGGAGCGACCTGCATTATTAGAAAAAAAAAAGCTTTTTCAGAATCTTATTTTAAGTTTTAACGCTTCCTAAAATATGAAAAAAGCTTTCTCAGTATTAAATTGGTGGAATCTTTCAAAATGAATGCTTGAAGCCATATATCATCATGCTTAAACAAGTCTAGTCTATTATGTCAATATCGAAAAGGTGTTGCCACATTTTAAAGAGAAATTGCGAGACTGAAAAATATTTCGAGAGTGGGGAATATTCAATCGCTTTCTAAGAATTTTTTTTTTTTTTTTTGAAAAAATGAATATTTTAGCTTATATAAATTCAGGAATAATTTATTTTCAGGGAATTTTATGGAACAAAACATTTTACTTTTAATCTTTGATAGAGATTATATATCAAAATTAATATAAGAAATTTTTTGTGAGCGAACTTTTGAGTAATATGATGTATGAATAATTAATTAGCAATATAATAATACTAACAGCATGGAAATGGATTTGTATGGAACTTTAAAATCAAATTAAAAAGTTTTGTTTTGGAAATTTTATAGAACTCACACACACACAAATTTAACATGAAAATATATTCCTGTGTGCTTTAGACAAACTACATCAAACATAAATTAGAAGTTCTTAAAAAATGATAAAATTTAAATAAAAATCGGCAAAGTCTTAAAACTTGCGAAACTGAAATTATTATATTCTAATGAAAGGAAGTGCGTATGCGCACGCAAATGAATCTATTCTATTTACTGTCATGACATTCGGAAAGCAAATATTAATACGACTAGAAATTTGAATTTTAAAATTTAATGCAGAAAATATTTTTTCATTGATTTGTGTGTGTGTCTGTGTGTGTGTGTTTTGTAATATTTTCCATTATTATTTGTCTGTAGCATATCTTTCCTAATAAATTTATAAATTGTTTAGATCGTCAAAGTCAACAAATAATTACATTCTAAAGAAATCTATATTGTGCTTGTAATATAATTTACTAAATTTTGAAATAGATTTAGAATGTAATTATTTTAAATATTTCTCACAATTAAGTGTGTGTCAAAATTACTATTCTTAGTCAAATTGAAGCAAATACTAAATCGTAATAGTTAAGATTTAAAAATCTGACTATTGTACGAGTTGTATTTGAAATGAATGCAAGCATTCCATCTAGAGCGTATCAAGTCACTATATTAAATAAATGATTTTCTTAATTACTATATATTAAATATTCAAAAAGAATCATTCACCAATAAATCAGTTATTTAATATAAAAATTAATAATATAGAATAATTACAAAGAAGGTGTCAAAAACGTACATTTTAACATAAACGATAGACGACGTTTCTGACCCGTTGGAAACAATATCATAAATTCGATAGCATATCACTTTGTTGCTGTTTGTGACGTTTTATTTAAAATATTGGCAATGCAATTTATATAGTGATAGGATTTGAACGGTCTTTCCATATGAAAGTGGCAACAAAACCTAAAAAGATTAATTACAGAAGACAAATTTTGCACACGAATTTTAACTTCATTCTGTTTCTTTGTCGATAGGTGGAATAAGGGCGCCACTTTCACAGATTTTATTGGACTCACCTTGAAACATTCTAAAAGTGACGTCATAACCAAATTTTAAAAAAATCCAGTTTTGAGACTCGGATCCGTTTCAGCGATTCAGCGATGGAATGTCAGTCTCAAATATTTTTATTTAATTGTATATATAAAATTGCAAAATTAAAACATATTTAAAAATAATTATTTATAGAATTATAATTTTAACAGATTTTCTTTGAATAATAAATCGTGTAAATCTACTTAGATAGCTACTCTTTAAATGAACATATAAGCTGTCCATGTTTCATTTTTATTCATGAAATGCAGCCGTTTAGCAACTATATGATAAATATCTCACCCCCCCCCCCCCCTACAAATTAAACCTCACCTTATTATTAAAAAAATATTATTTTTCTTTTATTAATGGAGGGTGTGGGGGGGGGTTCATTTATCAATTATTAGATGAAATTATTGAAATTAACAAAGTCACTAAGAATTTGAAACAGAAATCACATTATATATTATTTAGTGTACAAGAGTTTACTATAGTATAAATACAAGCTTTTGAATGATTGCGATGAATAATGAAATATCTCATATATCCCCTGATAATCAAAGAACATTTCACAATATTTATAGGAAAATTATGAATTTAATACTCTCTATTTAAAATTAATTTTTTTCTTCTAAAAAGTATAAATAGGAGCAATGTAGCTTTTCAGTAGTATGCTAGGTTTCTATGAAGTTTTAGGCAGATATCATGTTTTCCAAAGAGAAAAGGAAAAGAAAATAGAAAATTATGGCTACATGCGAATCCTGAAAAGTTCCAGAAAAACTAAGACTAGAAAGTTAAATTGAAAATCTTGTTATGTTTGAAAATGATTTAACAAACGCAAGTTTTGTTACTGACTGAACAAATATTTTTAAAATAATTCATATTGATTTAAAAAAAATCAATATGACACTAGTTACAACGTTTTAAGTCCTTTATAAAAAAATTAAAATTTTAACCAATGAACAAATTCATCTCATTTCGGGCGCATGTTAAATTTGGATCCAAGAAACACTTAAAATGATAAAATCGCAATATTTTTGTAATTAAATAGTAATTTTAGCAATACGCTGTGAACTAAAAAACAAAGAAAATACCTTAAATTCATGCAACATAACTTTAACTTGTAATAAAATTTTGAGCGAAAAGTACTTCGAGTTTCCGGAGACTATAATCAACAATGAATTTTGGAATTTTTTCAAAAGCTGTATCATTAAAACCATTGCAATAGTTATAGAGAATGTATTTTAAATAATTCTATGCTAATGAATAAAAGATGAATTTCGACTCTCCGTATTATTTCAATTTTTCAATACAATAAACAAGAAATGAATATTGGCTTTATAAGATTAGAGAAGTAGATTATGAATTATTTTAAATAGTAAAGAAGAAATCTTAGAAATAAGTGCATATATTTTATCATACTTTTCTTGGACGTAAAGACGTAATTACGGCGAAATCACATTTGTCAAATCCTTACCCGTTAGAAAAATGTACTGAATACGTGACTTTAATCTTCAAACGTAATTATTATTTTTAAAACCTAAAATTATTATTCGAAAATTAATAAGAGGATTACGTTTGGCCTTCAAGTAGGGTAATTATTAAAATTCATATTACCTTTTAAGAAAAATTAACAATTTAAGATAATCTATTTTAATTGAAATTTCAAGAAGCCAGTATTTCCTCAGTTGAAATTTAAGAATACATTATTAGCATGGCTTTTTCGATTGAATTTTATGGATAATTTTTTCTCCAACTTTTGCTCAAGTTTTCGAAATGTTTTAATTATATGAATTTATTCGTGTTAATTCGTGCTAATCTTCTTGATGTTAAAGTGAAAAAAAAAAAGAAATTTTATAAAGGTTGAAAGTGTATTTGAATTGAGGATGTAGATTATAAATTGAGCTGTTATTTAGGAATAATAATTTTTACTTTCTCATGTATTCGAACTATAGAGAAATAAAAAAATAGTCACAAATTCAAAATCTTTTAAAATATTTAAATAGAAATTTTGACAATTATCTTCACTTCAGATTTCCCTAAATTCGAAATATAAATTTTTGGCATTATGTCTATCCGAATGTCATTACAATAAATCATGCCTATATTATGTCTTTGAGCATGATAACACAAACATTTTTTTATCTAAACAGATAAAATTTGATGCATGGATTTACAACCAAATTTGGAACGAAATCTATTCTCATTAAGATTTTTTAGTTGCACTTGTTTATAATGCAATACAGTTGGCACCATTAATTAATGAATTTAGTACACAGTTATTAGGAAATTCCATTATTGATAACGTAATGAATTACAATTATTCTCAATGTTAAAAAAGTAGAAATTTGAAATTCTTAGAAATATGCAAAAATGTATTACAAAATACTTTTGAAAGAATTATCTGCAGATAATAAGAAAAAATTATAAAAATGAGAATAACTGAAAAAATGCAATTACGAATTTTATTCCGAATACATATGAAAAGAAACCAGTTTCCAAACAACCAATAAATAATGAATTATATTATAAGTATTACTAAAATAATCAAATTATTTATACCAGCAAATTTAAGGTTTTTCATCGTGGCTCCTGATTCATTATGAAAATATTATACAAATATATTGTTACGAATCTGTAATGCTGCTTCCCAGCATAGTTGGTTCCACCATCGGAAAGAATGTTTTACAGTCATCTATACTGGACGGAGTCCGTGTGTCGAGTCGGAGGTCCCGGAGCTTGGCGATAAACTTGACGACCATTTGGCGACTTGGCGACGAATTTGGCGACTTTGGCGCCAAAATAGATTATACCCGAAACATCGAGCATTTTCCCGACCCGTCCAGTAGGAACCGAGATACGCCTCGAACGTTCCTGATTGGTTGAGAGGCTTCTAGCCCCGCCTCCTGGGACCTATAAAAGGAGGCGGTCGCAGCTTCTAGGGCAGAGTAGTCGGAACCGACGATAAAGAACTGGCCTTCCAGAGATAAGTGGAGCAGCGACGGAGTGAAGCTTGTGCTGAACTAAGCTGTGGGCTACTACCTGCCGTAGAGTCTGTTGTCTGCTGCTGTTTTGTATGCTGCACGTCTCGGCTGAAGAAAATCGTCTGTTGTGCTTTATATAGTTGTCGTCTCTGTGCTGTCCTGTGTGTCTTCATGTAAATAAACGTCGTTGTTTTATTTTATACTGCCGTCTGCTGATTGAGCGTTCTCCACACCATATAACTCCCACTATCCAAAAGAACCCCGGGAAAATTTCGTAACAATATTCTTCACAAAAATTTTACATAGTATAAAAATTATATATGAAATTTTAAGATATATATATATACTAAATATTAAATGAAGAACACCGTGCGTTTCAAAAAAATTTTGTTTTCATATTTTAAAATTATAAATAGCTACAAATTTCACGCATTCGTATGATAGAATCCTCTCTTTTAAATCATATGAAATATTATACTGAAGAAAATAAAGATAAGATTGAGAAGTATTAAGCATTTTTAATTAATTAATAATTTTTTATGAATTCAGCAAACGACTTCAAAAAATTAATGCATTAATTATTCAAAAAAAAATCTTTAATGGGATTTTTCCCATTCTGATTATAAAGAAGAGCAACAAATTTGTTTATTTTCTTGGCAACATGTCAAAACTTTTATACTTTTCTTTGTTTCATTATATTTATTTATGCATAAAATAAGAAATTAATTAGTTTTAAAGTGCCATGAACGAATAATTAGAAAGAAATGATTGGCTCACTAGGAATTTAGTATGAAAACTCCTTGCTAAATTCGATGAAAATATCTTCAGAAGCGCGTGAAAATGTGTTTCAGCTGCAAATCGGGTTATAAAGATTTAGGAATAAAATATTAAGATTAGAATTTCGTGCAATGTGCTTCACCTTATGAATGTTTTGAATGGTTTCATTTTCTTTTACTAAATTATAGAAACGAGGCTGAATTTTTGAAAAAAAAACCAACCAAACATTTGAAAAAATAAATGTAATAAAAATCTTACTTTCGCATATAAAAATCTCACCTGTCAGAGGCAAAGTACAAGATGTTACAAGTTTCGGTTAGGATATATTTAAAGGTTTATTTCGATGAAATTTTTCCATGTGGATGTAGTCAAATACATAAAGATCCATATCTCCTTCTTTTACAAATTCTTGTGATGAATCAAGATTATAAGACACATCGGAGAGTAAGAAAAGGGAAAAAATATTCTGATTGACCTTGGATAAAAAAGATAACTGTAGATGCATTGCATCGGTGCACAACAGTTTTGAAATATAACATTTTGAGTATTTACTAAATCTATCGTGTGATCCTTGGTGTTTTTGGGCATGAAATCCCTGACAAGCGCTTAATAGTATCCGAAAACTGAAATAGTATTTAAAACTTTTCTTGCTTCCATCTGACCTATACAATTGGACACGAAGCTGCAATCGTAGTCACATAATGTTTACTAAATTTCATAAAATTAAGCCATTGTATTTTTTATTTTTCACCGTTGCATGTAATACAGATAGATACAATGTAGAGATAGAAGGAAATGCAACTTATTGGTACCAAATCTGATAGATATCTTCATTTTAAATGCTAAATCTATGTACCTAATTTTATCCAATTAGAAACTGCTTATTATATTTTACAATTATTGAGTTAGCTTATCTTTGAACAGCCAGGCAGACTCTGACTACTCTGAGGGGATTTCGCGTAAAATTTTTTAAACATTTGAGAATCTGGTTTAAAGAACATATGCCAAATTTCTTTCTTTGCGCTCAATGGATTTTTGAGTTTCCTTTGCCATAATAAGATAGACATTTTCCAAAAAAGGGGGTTTTCGAACTTATGAAGTCTAAACCATGGAAATTGCTCGAAATCCGATTTCTAATTTTTGACTATTACTATACTTTATCTGTACTTCTTAAACGAGAAGCATAAAAAATGAGATTTTCGAATCGGGAGCAACGACTTATTAAAATCTGCCGGTCAAGAGTTTTGACGATTACAGTACTTTTTTTTCATATATTTCACGCACGAGAAAGCAGTACTGATAGAGAAACAATTAAAAGGCAGTCGATACTTTTACTTTCACTATAATTCGATAGAATTCAGTAAAAAATTGCAGAATTCCTGCACTTCAGCCCATAATACCCGAAAATTATTCAGTCTAAATCTACAGATCTTTTTTCAATTTCACTCAGAAATGTGATATAATAATCTAGATTGCATATTTCCTGAAGTTCAGTCCAGAATTCTCTATAAAATTATTGCATTTTTGAGATTCAGTCCAGAATTCAGAAATCTTGAACTTCCGAATAAAATTATAGATTTCTACCTTAATGAAGAATTATAAAAAGAAACACAAAAAGATACTGAACATTATTTGTTGAAAGATATTTTAATATTTACAGAGTCTACGC